>NC_092177.1:23970120-24130120 GCF_045791955.1 Oncorhynchus clarkii lewisi
CACGCTATACATCCATGTAGTAACTGTTAATAACCTATGCTTGCCTCCGTGAGTTGCTGTGCTAATATTGATTGAAGATACGGCACAGTACCATCGACATCCCGGAACACCAGAGTGACATCAATCAGAATATGACATCACTATGGTAAGCTACCTTTGTTGGTGTGAAAACAGATCCGTCCCCTCATGGTGTTGAAGACAGACTCTGGCTGCTCAAAGATCTCCTTTTGCATAAATGCCTCAAAGTTACCTGCACAGAAAGAGAGAGAGATGAGCGACACGGAGCATGATGACTGCGTTTCAATCTCATAGCACACAGGTGTAGGTTCTCCCTAACGTCAACAGGGGGAGATCTTGCTCTCCTGTTCTTGTAGCTAGTGACTGCATTAAAGTATGGTTAACCATGGGCCTGTCTCTCTGTAAATCAGACTACGTTTCTCAGGTATGACACAATACCCTATCTTTGACTTGTATTGGTATTGACCACTCCAAGTATATGATCTCTGTGTGAATAGGAAGGTGTATTGGTATTGACCACTCCAGGTATATGATTTCTGTGTGAATAGGAAGGTGTATTGGTATTGACCCCACTCCAGGTATATGATTTCTGTGTGAATAGGAAGGTGTATCGGTATTGACCACTCCAGGTATATGATTTCTGTGTGAATAGGAAGGTGTATTGGTATTGACCACTCCAGGTATATGATTTCTGTGTGAATAGGAATGTGTATTGGTATTGACCACTCCATGTGTATGATCTCTGTGTGAATAGGAAGGTGTATTGGTATTGACCACTCCAGGTATATGATCTCTGTGTGAATAGGAAGGTGTATTGGTATTGACCACTCCAGGTATATGATTTCTGTGTGAATAGGAAGGTGTATTGGTATTGACCACTCCAGGTATATGATTTCTGTGTGAATAGGAAGGTGTATTGGTATTGAACACTCCATGTGTATGATCTCTGTGTGAATAGGAAGGTGTATTGGTATTGACCACTCCAGGTATATGATTTCTGTGTGAATAGGAAGGTGTATTGGTATTGACCACTCCGGGTATATGATTTCTGTGTGAATAGGAAGGTGTATTGGTATTGACCACTCCATGTGTATGATCTCTGTGTGAATAGGAAGGTGTATTGGTATTGACCACTCCATGTGTATGATCTCTGTGTGAATAGGAAGGTGTATTGGTATTGACCACTCCATGTGTATGATCTCTGTGTGAATAGGAAGGTGTATTGGTATTGACCACTCCATGTGTATGATCTCTGTGTGAATAGGAAGGTGTATTGGTATTGACAACTCCGGGTATATGATTTCTGTGTGAATAGGAAGGTGTATTGGTATTGACCACTCCGGGTATATGATTTCTGTGTGAATAGGAAGGTGTATTGGTATTGACCACTCCAGGTATATGATTTCTGTGTGAATAGGAAGGTGTATTGGTATTGACCACTTCAGGTATATGATTTCTGTGTGAATAGGAAGGTGTATTGGTATTGACCACTCCAGGTATATGATCTCTGTGTGAATAGGAAGGTGTATTGGTATTGACCACTTCAGGTATATGATTTCTGTGTGAATAGGAAGGTGTATTGGTATTGACCACTCCGGGTATATGATCTCTGTGTGAATAGGAAGGTGTATTGGTATTGACCACTCCAGGTATATGATTTCTGTGTGAATAGGAAGGTGTATTGGTATTGACCACTCCAGGTATATGATCTCTGTGTGAATAGGAAGGTGTATTGGTATTGACCACTCCAAGTATATGATTTCTGTGTGAATAGGAAGGTGTATTGGTATTGACCCCACTCCAGGTATATGATTTCTGTGTGAATAGGAAGGTGTATTGGTATTGACTACTCCAGGTATATGATTTCTGTGTGAATAGGAAGGTGTATTGGTATTGACCACTCCAGGTATATGATTTCTGTGTGAATAGGAAGGTGTATTGGTATTGACCACTCCGGGTATATGATTTCTGTGTGAATAGGAAGGTGTATTGGTATTGACCACTCCAGGTATATGATTTCTGTGTGAATAGGAAGGTGTATTGGTATTGACCACTCCAGGTATATGATTTCTGTGTGAATAGGAAGGTGTATTGGTATTGACCACTTCAGGTATATGATTTCTGTGTGAATAGGAAGGTGTATTGGTATTGACCACCAAGGGTATTTGTTACCCTTAGGCACACAGATCTACAATGAGGTTTCGCCTACCCTCCTCATATCCTAACCTGGCACAAAACAGATCTTACATTACTGTGTAGGGCCTGGGACACTATATCCTACTCCAAGTAAACTCCTAGGTTGCCACGGCAATGAGCCCTATGATTAACCTCTGACCTTTCATAATCTCCTGTAGTTCCATCTGGAGGGTCTGGATTGCCCGGACTGGATTCTCCCCTGCCAGGCTGTTCAGCCTATGGAGGGACAACTTGCCCCCGACCACTGCTGCAATGTCATCATCCTCCAGGTAGATCACCTTGTTGGTGTGCTCTATGATGGCACTGGGCAGGGACAGGTGGGAGCATAAGACAAGCACACAAGCATGCATGCACACACACACACACACAAACACACACCCCTAGGGCTTTCAGCTCACCTGGCGTCGGAGGCAAAGTAGTACTCTACAGCCTTGCCGTCTCCAGCTGAATTCACAGCAGTGGAGTTGTCTGGCTTGTCTGGCCGGTTGTGGCTGTTCTTATCCTGGACCCCCTCCTTGAACAGACCTACAGGACAGAGGGCAGGGGCCATGGTTCAGACTGGGTCAGGGTAATCAACACTTCTTGCTTTACTTGAACTTTTCACCTAGATTGTTTAAGTCATTTGTAATTAACTAGTGACTGCTTGTGACATGCATATAACTGCTTATACTGTATGTCATGATCATGATGGTGGCTACTGGTGTGTTTGGTGTGTTAACAGACATATTCAATCAACCCTATCCCAGTCTGCTGTGCCCACATGCTTCAAGAGGGCCACCACTGTTCCTGTCCCCAAGAAAGCTAAGGTAACTGAGCTAAACGACTACCGCCCAGTAGCACTCACTTCCGTCATCATGAAGTGCTTTGAGAGACGAGTCAAGGATCAAATCACCTCCACCCTACCTGACACCCTAGACCCACTCCAATTTGACTACCGCCCCAATAGATCCACAGACAACGCAATCGCAATCACACTGCACACTGCCCTATCCAATCTGGACAAGAGGAATACCTATGTATTGTGGTGTCAGGAAAATAACCTCACACTCAACATCAACAAAACAATGGAGATGATCGTGGACTTCAGGAAACAGCAGAGGGAGCACCCCCTATCCACATCGACGGGACAGTAGTGGAGGAGATGGAAAGTTTTAAGTTCCTCGGCGCACACATCACGGACAAACTGAAATTATCCACCCACACAGACAGCGTGGTGAAGAAGGCGCAGCAGCGCCTCTTCAACCTCAGGAGAATGAAGAAATTTGTCTTGTCACCGAAAACACTCACAAACTTTTACAGACGCACAATCGAGAGCATCCTGTCGGGCTGTATCACCGCCTGGTACGGCAACTGCTCCGCCCACAACCGTAAGGCTCTCCAGAGGGTAGTGAGGTCTGCACAACGCATCACCGGGGGCAAACTACCTGTCCTCCAGGACACCTACACCACCCGATGTTACAGGAAAGCCAAAAGATCATCAAGGACAACAACCACCCGAGCCACTGCCTGTTCACCCCGCTATCATCCAGAAGGCGAGGTCAGTACAGGTGCATCAAAGCTGGGACCGAGAGACTGAAAAACAGCTTCTATCTCAAGGCCATCAGACTGATAAACAGCCATCACTAACATTGTGTGGCTGCTGCCAACATACTGACTCAATCTCTAGCCACTTTAATAATTAATAATTGGATGTAATACATGTATCACTAGTCACTTTAAACAATGCCACTTTTTTAATGATTACATACCCTACATTACTCATCTCATATGTATATACTGTACTCTATACCATCTACTGCATCTGGCCTATGCTGCACTGCTGTCGCCCATCCATGTATTTATATGTACATATTCTTCTTATTCATTCCTTTACACTTGTGTGTATAAGGTAGTTGTTTTGAAATTGTTAGATTACTTGTTAGATATTAATGCACTGTCGGAACTAGAAGCACAAGCATTTCGCTCCACTCGCATTAACATCTGCTAACCATGTGTATGTGCCCAATACAATTTGATTTGTTTTGATTTGATACTTAGCCTTCAAGGTGGAGGGTTCAAGTAAAGTGCTGTAAACTAACGGTTGCGAGTGTGAACAGTGAACAATGACAAACAGAGAGGGATTTAATCAACAACCCAATGATTTAAACCAAAACATAACAGGTGGGATGAGAGTTCATGATCGGGATTGACAGGCAGAGGAGAGGAGTCAAGGGTCCTTTGACCACCAATAAACAAGCTAATCATATGTTTACATTGGTTCATCTCAGAAGATTCTGGAATCAATAACCAGGTGGATATGGGAGTTCAATTTGCAATCTGTATTGATTTGTCCATGGTATTTATGAGGTGACTCACACACAGTGACCTTTGTCCTTTGTCACAGTTACAGTTACAGGAATTTTAGTCCCTAATAGTGATAAGTGACATCTCCTTGTTTCCTTATTTATTTCCTTCATCTGCACTCGACAGGCGAAAATACATTTCCATCCACTATGTTGCCTCACCTATCTTGTGTTTTTAGATGAGAGGAGATGAGGGAAAGGAGCAGAGAGGAGGAAGCCACTTTATAGCATTGAGATGCAACCCAGTGTCCTCCTACTCTTCCGGGTTCCTTTCTCATTGGGCCTCAGACTTTGGACTCCAGCAGGATACATCACTATTAAAGTGGAGCTGGGCTAAGTTAACAGATAGCAGGGTAAAGGCAGTCAACACATCTACGGGCTATTCTCTAGATAGCTGACACACACAGAGAACGCAGAACTCTTATTAACTGGCCAATGAGTATGTAAGGAGCAGATTTTTTTATAACATGCATATCAAGATCAATTTGAAATCTATCATTTGGCGAGGGCTGTCCTACTCCTCGTTTCTAGGTAATAGTTAGAGGATGAGGATTCAGCACCCTATTCATCAGAAGAAAGGGCGCTTTAGAGACATAATGTCTTATTGTTATGTTATTAACCTGACACTACTTTGCACTGAGTGTGATCATGATGTTAACCTATAATAACCCATAGAGGTTCCACACAGTACTGGCAGCATTTCCACAAGAAGCAAGAGTCTCATTTCTCATAACCATAATTTTTGTGATTCTGCATCATTTTTGCACAAGTAGACAATCATTTAACAGTGGAATCATTGGAGACGTGTGTCTGATTAAAGGGATTCTGATTGTTGTTAGTCATGCAACTCTTATGAGGCGATTCAATCCAATCAGAGGTCAGAACCCACAACACCCACGTGTTTATTTGGTAGTTAGCGCACCTACGGGCTCAGCAGCCCCCTGTCGCTCTGTAGACACTGGGGTGACTGCACAGTCCCTCAGGACAGAGTAGTATGGTGCTACGGATAGGACAGGGTTAGGGTTAGTATACTGTTAGGGTTAGGACAGATACAGATACTGTTAGGGTTAGGACAGATACAGGTACTGCTCACAGTAAGTACTGCTACTGTTAGGGTTATGACAGATACAGATACTGCTCACAGTAAGTACTGCTACTGCTTTGGTTAGGACAGATATGGGTACTGCTCACAGTAAGTACTGCTACTGTTAGGGTTAGGACACAGTTACTTAACTGATTGATTAGGTTGGTTAGTTTGTTATGCAAGGGTGTACTCCTACTGACCTGAATCATGACTTGAGATACAGACATATAACCTCATTAATATCAATGCATGATGTATGTGTCAGTTCCAGTTACACACTTGTGTCTCAAGTTAGAGATCTGACCATGAATATTATGGAACAGAACGTGTTCAGATGCGTTAACTAACACAGTCAGGTTTCTGTGAGGACAGTGGGCAGACAGCGAGGTTGGAGAACACTGTGAAGTGAGAACGTCAGCTGGAGAAGAGGCTTGGGAGAGAGGAACAGAGCTCACCACTGTTGTACTGGATCGGGATGTGCTCTGCGGAAAGCTCATACTTGCTCCGCACACCAATGAGAAGAGGACTTCCTCTCCTGAAGGAGAGAGAGAGAAAGGGGAATGATAGGGGGATGAGAGGGGGATGGGGATGATAGGGGAATGAGAGGGGGATGATAGGGGGATGGGGATGAAGGGGAAAGACAGAGGGGATAGAAGGGGAGAAATGGTTAGATTTCTATCTTGTGTGAGAGAACACAAACGAGCACACAGTGTAATGTCTTAGAAAATGTCTTGTGAGTGTAACATTTCCCTCAGCAGGGGAACATGAGCTAGGATTGGTCTCCACACCTCAGCTGAACTCTTTCTCCCGAGTGTCGCTGTTGAATGACTCCCATTGTTCACTCCACGATAATGAAGTACCTGGAGCACTCCTCGCTCTCTCTCCTTTTTCTCCTCTGTGTCTCTGTCATACTATCTCTTACTTTTACTCTCTGCCTGTCTGTCCCCTAATTCACCTCTCCCCCTCCTCCTCTTCCTCGTTCCCTCTGTCTCTCTCTTGTTTTCTAGCAGGTCCCTGCTCCTTGTCCTCCCTCTCCCCTACAGGTGGTTGAGTCAGTTCCTGCTCATGTTTCTAGCTCATCAGCCATGCATTCTGTCTCCAGTGCTCCATGTGTGCTTCTCTGATTGGCTGGTGTGTGTGTGTGTGTGTGTGTGTGTGTGTGCATAACAGGTGAGGAGAGAGGGCGTGGCAAACCTAACCTGTATATAGATCAAGTAGGACCTATGACAGAGTGCACTGTACACCAAGCACCTGATAAAAGTACTTAACACTCCATTATAAATACCTACATCTCAATTACACCTATGTATGTAGCATTGTGCTGTTTGACAGCTTACACTTGGCTGGGGTAATTCGCACCTGAGGCTCAAAGAAAACAGCAGTTTCTCAATTACACTCTTTTCTTTCCCTCTGTTCCCTGTATCCTTGTCTTCTCTGTCAGCCCTGTACATGGAGCTGGGAGCAGTGAACAAGGAGCTGTACACTTGGGCAGAGTGACGTCAGGCTGAAAGGCAGTATGCTGTGCTGTTCTTTTCAGATTCAGAGTGTTTAACAGTCACATGTACAGGGTTGCAGGTGTGATGGCAGGGTACAGTGTTTAATAGTCACATGTACAGGGTTACAGGTGTGATGCAGGGTACAGTGTTTAATAGTCACATGTACAGGGTTGCAGGTGTGATGCAGGGTACAGTGTTTAATAGTCACATGTACAGGGTTGCAGGTGTGATGGCAGGGTACAGTGTTTAATAGTCACATGTACAGGGTTGCAGGTGTGATGCAGGGTACAGTGTTTAATAGTCACATGTACAGGGTTGCAGGTGTGATGGCAGGGTACAGTGTTTAATAGTCACATGTACAGGGTTGCAGGTGTGATGGCAGGGTACAGTGTTTAATAGTCACATGTACAGGGTTGCAGGTGTGATGCAGGGTACAGTGTTTAATAGTCACATGTACAGGGTTACAGGTGTGATGGCAGGGTTACAGGTGTGATGCAGGGTACAGTGTTTAATAGTCACATGTACAGGGTTGCAGGTGTGATGCAGGGTACAGTGTTTAATAGTCACATGTACAGGGTTGCAGGTGTGATGCAGGGTACAGTGTTTAATAGTCACATGTACAGGGTTGCAGGTGTGATGCAGGGTACAGTGTTTAATAGTCACATGTACAGGGTTACAGGTGTGATGGCAGGGTACAGTGTTTAATAGTCACATGTACAGGGTTGCTGGTGTAATGGCAGGGTACAGTGTTTAATAGTCACATGTACAGGGTTGCAGGTGTGATGGCAGGGTACAGTGTTTAATAGTCACATGTACAGGGTTGCAGGTGTGATGGCAGGGTACAGTGTTTAATAGTCACATGTACAGGGTTGCAGGTGTGATGCAGGGTACAGTGTTTAATAGTCACATGTACAGGGTTGCAGGTGTGATGCAGGGTACAGTGTTTAATAGTCACATGTACAGGGTTGCAGGTGTGATGGCAGGGTACAGTGTTTAATAGTCACATGTACAGGGTTGCAGGTGTGATGGCAGGGTACAGTGTTTAATAGTCACATGTACAGGGTTGCAGGTGTGATTGCAGGGTACAGTGTTTAATAGTCACATGTTCAGGGTTGCAGGTGTAATGGCAGGGTACAGAGAGAGAGAGAGACAGAGAGAGAGAGAGAGAGAGAGAGAGAGAGATGTAGAGACAGTGATTCTCAGGCAAGCCTTGATGGAGGGCTGATAAGTTCTGCCAAAAAGAGAGGGAGCAGGGGCTAGCATCACTGCTTAATCACTTCCTCCCTCCGTTTCTCCCTCTATCCTGGGAGACAGCGCTAACAATGCAAGACATTAACTGTCAGCTCAGTCCCTGGCTCTCAAGACAAGACTAAGCTAAAAACAGCAGGCAACTATCAGAGAGAAAATGAGAGAAAGAGACAGAGAGGGTAGGGAGAGAGAGAGACGGAGAGGGTAGGGAGAGAGAGAGAGAGAGAGAGAGAGAGAGAGAGAGAGAGAGAGAGAGAGAGAGTTATAGTATTCAGTGAAACCCACTGTATCCAGGTGGAGCAACAACAGGTGGACTAACTGAACCCTGGCAACAGCACCAACATCAACCAATCATCCTCTTTACTGTGTACTATAAACCATAGGTCAACAGCCCTCGCCCTCTTCTCTCAGTCTACCAACGAGGAAACAGAGAGAAATAATTGAAGAAATCAAGACGTCAGAGGTTATTGAGTGTAATAGGTGCTGGCCAGGGTTTTCTCCCTGAGAAGCAAGAGGAAACAGAGCAGAGCCTAATGAGTCACAGAGAGTAGAGTAGAGGAGAGCCAGGCAAGAGGCCAGCAGCCAGCTTTAGAGAGGCCCAGCAAGGAGTGACTGAACCTGGACCACACTCCCCTGTCTGGATCTAAAAGTCACACACACACACCACACACACACACACACACACACACACACACACACACACACACACACACACACACACACACACACACACACACACACACACACACACACACACACACACACACACACACACACACACACAGTTAAAGAGAGATCCACCTCACACTTCCACACCTTTCCTGTAAACCCTGACTGTTTCAACTTCCTGTCATCAAACGTGACCCATGGAATAGACGGAATAGACGTAGGCAGAGACACAATCTGAACACCAATATATGGCTAATCAGGTTTTATTGCTTTATTGTGGCAATAGATGATGAGTCAATGCCAATGGGTCTTGATCATTTTTTTGATCATGTTTCCATACGTTAGTGTGTGGAGGACTCACAGACAAGACCAGACGGAGAGAGACGTGTGAGGTAGTGGACATGTATACTGACCTGGTGGCTACAGCCTCTCCGGGGAAATAATGGCTTTTGAACACCAGGGCGAAGGCCCCCTCCTAAAACAGGATGACAAAGAGGAGAGAATATGTTAGTGTTCATGATGATGATGAAGATGAAAAGGAGAAGAAGGATGAAGATTTGTAAAAATGCTAAATACATGGGAGGAAAATGTAGACATCAGTTTCAGTCGAACAGACAAGCAGTGAGCAACATTGAAATTCCCTGTCTCTTTTTGGATATACTTCTTAACCTGTATTGATCCTCGTGGGGGGTAGTAGTGGGGATGTTGAGAGAGGGATGAGGGGGATGTTTAGGGAAGCTAAGGGGAATAAGACCCTTATTGCATAAAACCAGTGGGGGGAGATAAGGAAGGGAAGGAGAGGGAATATTTTTTTACCTTTATTTAACTAGGCAAGTCAGTTAAGAACAAATTCTTATTTTCAATGATGGCCTAGGAACAGTCGGTTAACTGCCTGTTCAGGGACAGAACGACAGAGTTGTACCTTGTCAGCTCGGGGATTTGAACTTGCAACCTTCCAGTTACTAGTCTCTCTAACTCTAACCACTAGGCTACCCTGCCGCCCAGAATAGAGAGGAGGGGAAGGAGGAGGAGGAGAGAGGAGAGGGGAGAGCAGAGGAGGGGGGAGTGAGTGGAGAGGACAGGGAAGAGGGGAAAGATTGAGAAGAGGGATGGAGGAGGGTGGAGAGAGAAGGAGGAGGGATAGTAGAAGAAAGAGAGGGGAGGCAGTGGTCTTTAGACTGTAAAGGGTCTGCTCTGGTCTGGTTTATATTAGCCCAAACCCTGTGAAGCTGTAAGATACTCTTGATCCTCTGTGATCTTCTCAGAGCTTTTACAGGGAGCCAGTGAGAGAGGAGATGGGACTGAGATGAGCCAGGGAGAGAGGAGATGGGGCTGAGATGAGCCAGGGAAAGAGGAGATGGGGCTGAGATGAGCCAGGGAGAGAGGAGATGGGGTTGAGATGAGCCAGGGAGAGAGGAGATGGGGCTGAGATGAGCCAGGGAGAGAGGAGATGGGGCTGACATGAGCCATGGAGAAAGGAGATGGGGTTGAGATGAGCCAGGGAGAGTGGAGATGGGGCTGAGATGAGATGGGGCTGAGATGAGATGGGTCTGGGATGAGCCAGGGAGAGAGGAGATGGGGTTGATATGAGCCAGGGAGAGTGGTGATGGGGCTGAGATGAGATGGGGCTGAGATGAGATGGGGCTGGGATGAGCCAGGGAGAGGGGAGATGGGGCTGAGATGAGCCATAGAGAGTGGAGACGGGGCTGAGATGAGCCAGGGAGAGAGGAGATGGGGCTGAGATGAGATGGGGCTGAGATGAGCCAGGGAGAGAGGAGATGGGGCTGAGATGAGCCAGGGAGAGAGGAGATGGGGCTGAGATGAGCCAGGGAGAGAGGAGATGGGGTTGAGATGAGCCAGGGAGAGTGGAGATGGGGCTGAGATGAGATGGGGCTGAGATGAGCCAGGGAGAGAGGAGATGGGGCTGAGATGAGCCAGGGAGAGAGGAGATGGGGCTGAGATGAGCCAGGGAGAGGGGAGATGGGGCTGAGATGAGCCAGGGAGAGGGGAGATGGGGCTGAGAGGAGCCAGGGAGAGGGGAGATGGGGCTGAGATGAGCCAGGGAGAGGGGAGATGGGGCTGGGATGAGCCAGGGAGAGGGGAGATGGGGCTGAGATGAGATGGGGCTGAAATGAGATGGGGCTGAGATGAGCCAGGGAGAGGGGAGATGGGGCTGGGATGAGCCAGGGAGAGGGGAGATGGGGCTGAGATGAGCCAGGGAGAGGGGAGATGGGGCTGGGATGAGCCAGGGAGAGGGGAGATGGGGCTGAGATGAGATGGGGCTGAAATGAGATGGGGCTGAGATGAGCCAGGGAGAGGGGAGATGGGGCTGGGATGAGCCAGGGAGAGGGGAGATGGGGCTGAGATGAGCCAGGGAGATGGGAGATGGGGCTGGGATGAGCCAGGGAGAGGGGAGATGGGGCTGAGATGGGACGGGCTCCAATAAGACAAAACGGAACAACATTAAACACAAAAGAGTGTGTTTAGAACAGAGCGAGACAGAGAGAAAATGAGAGAAAATGACTGGACAATCTAGTAAGTGAAAAAGTGATTAAGTACGTTAGTCTGTCTCGCTCCTGGTCCCCAGATACAGATGTGATGTCACTAAAGATGTTGTTAGGGCGGTTGCAATGATGACTGTGTTGGTGATGATGTAACACTATTAATGGGACGGAAAGTGAAGTAACGTCATACTGGGCTCAATGGAGATAGATGGGAGGGGGGGGGGGGGGGGGGGCAGATTTTAGGCTAGATTGGACTCAATGACACAGAGCTACGGGACAGGGGTATGGAATGATGACGTCATCGAGAGGAACTGGGAGATATTGTTGCTCTGTTGTTGTTAAAAACAAACCCATTTTACAATGCTGTTTAAGAACTGGCATTCATCATAGTGCCAGATGGAATCTGAGAGGGTTCTTGTTATTTTGTCAAGCAATTAATTTTTGTTTAGTAGCAGCAGCAGTAGTAATAGTAATAGTAGCAGTAGTAGTATTAATAATAGTAATAGTAGTAGTGATAGTAGTAGTGATAGTAGTAGTAGTAGTAGTAGTAGCAGTAGTAATAGTAGTAGTGATAGCAGTAGTAATAGTAGTAGTGATAGTAGTAGTAGTAGCAGTAGTAATAGTAGTAGTAGTAGTTGCAGTAGTAGCAGCAGCAGTAGTAATAGTAGTAGTAGTAGTAGTAGTAGTAGCAGTAGTAATAGTAGAAGTGATAGTAGTAGTAGTAGCAGTAGTAATAGTAGTAGTGATAGTAGTAGTAGTAGCAGTAGTAATAGTAGTAGTGATAGTAGTAGTAGTAGCAGTAGTAGCAGTAGTAATAGTAGTAGTGATAGTAGTAGTAGTAGCAGTAGTAATAGTAGTAGTGATAGTAGTAGTAGTAGTAGTAGTAGTAGTAGCGATAGTAGTAGTAGTAGCAGTAGTAGTAGCAGTAGTCATAATAGTAATAGTAGAAGCCAATGTAGTAATAGTAGTAGTAATATTAGTAGTGATAGTAGTAGTAGTAGTGATAGGAGTAGTAGAAGTCAATGTAGTAATAGTAGTAGTAGTAATACTAGTAATAGTAGTAGTGATAGTAGTAGTAGTAGTCAATGTAGTAATAGTAGTAGTAGTAGTAGTAGTAATAGTAGTAGTGATAGTAGTAGTAGAAGTCAATGTAGTAATAGTAGTAGTATTAGTAGTAGTGATAGTAGTAGTAGTAGTGATAGTAGTAGTAGAAGTCAATGTAGTAATAGTAGTAGTAGTAGTAGTAGCAGCAGTAGTAGTAGTATTAATAATAGCAGTAGTAGTAGTAGTAATAATTGTAGCAGTAGTAGTAGTAGCAGCAGCAGTAGTAGTAGTAGTAGTAGTAGTAGTAGTAGTAGTAGTAGTAGTAATAGTATAGTAATAGTAGTAGTAGTAGCAGTAGTAGTAGCATCAGTAGTAGTAGTAATAATTGTAGCAGTAGCAGCAGTAGTAGTAGCAGCAGTAGTAGTAGTAGTAGTAGTAGTAATAGTAGTAGTAGTATTAGTAGCAGTAGTAGTAGTAGCAGCATCAGCAGCAGCAGTAGTAGTAGTAGTAGTAATAGTAGTAGTAGTAGTAGTAGTAGTAATAGTAGTAGTTGTAGCAGAGTAATAATAGTAATAGTAGTAGTAATAGTAGTAGTAGTATTAGTAGTAGTAGTAGTAGTAGTAGTAGCAGAGTAATAATAGTAATAGTAGTAGTAGTATTAGTAGCAGTAGTAGTAGTAGTAGTAGCAGTAGCAGCAGTAGTAGTAGTAGTAGTAGTAGTAGTAGTAGTAGTAGTAGTAGTAGTAGTAGTAGCAGAGTAATGATAGTAATAGTAGTAGTACTAGTAGTAGCAGTAGCAGTAACAGTAGCACCAGTAGTAGTAGTAGTAGTAGAGTAGCAATAGTAATAGAAGTACATTACTTAGTAGCACCATAGTAATTACATATTAGCACAGTGTTGAGGTGTCCCAGTACTCACCAGCTGTTGAATGACCCTCTCCACCAGCGTAGAGAAGGACAAGTCTTCTCTCTCACGATTGTCGTAAACATATTTGATCAGTTTAGGGATGACCTCTGTGTCCGTCTCGGACTCAAACTCGTAGCCCTTGGAGTTCTTAAAGAGGGTGGGGATCAGAATGAATGTTACAAGCTTACTGAAGCAGCACTCCCAGATGTACCATTAACTAGACTAACAACTCCTCTAGCATAACAACTCCTCTAGCATAACAACTCCTCTAGCATAACAACTCCTCTACACTAACAACTCCTCTAGACTAACAACTCCTCTAGACTAACAACTCCTCTAGCATAACAACTCCTCTAGACTAACAACTCCTCTAGACTAACAACCCCTCTAGCATAACAACTCCTCTAGCAGAACAACTCCTCTAGCAGAACAACTCCTCTAGACTAACAACTCCTCTAGCAGAACAACTCCTCTAGACTAACAACTCCTCTAGCATAACACCTACTCTAGCATAACAACTCCTCTAGACTAACAACTCCTCTAGACTAACAACTCCTCTAGACTAACAACTTCTCTAGACTAACAACTTCTCTAGCATAACAATTCCTCTAGACTAACAACTCCTCTAGCATAACAACTCCTCTAGACTAACAACTACTCTAGCATAACAACTCCTCTAGCATAACAACTCCTCTAGACTAACAACTCCTCTAGCATAACAACTCCTCTAGCAGAACAACTCCTCTAGCATAACAACTCCTCTAGACTAACAACTCCTCTAGACGAACAACTCCTCTAGCATAACAACTCCTCTAGCATAACAACTCCTCTAGACTAACAACTCCTCTAGACTAACAACTCCTCTAGCAGAACAACTCCTCTAGACTAACAACTCCTCTAGACTAACAACTCCTCTAGACTAACAACTCCTCTAGACTAACAACTCCTCTAGACTAACAACTCATCTGTTGGAAAACCCAGCAGTATTGCAGTTCTTGACCCAAACCGGTGCACCTGGCACCATCTACCATACCCTGCTCAAAGGCAAATAAATTGTTTGTCCTACCCACTCACCCTCTGAATGACACACATACGCAATACATGTCTCAATTGTCTCGAGGCTTAAAAAGTATTCTTTAACCTGTTTCCTCCCCTTCATCTACACTGATTGAAGTGAATTTAACAAGTGACATCAATAAGGGATCATAGCGTTCACCCGGATTCACTTGGTCAGTCTATGTCATTGAAAGAGTTGTTTTGCATGCTCAGTGTATTTTAGTACGTATTGAGACTTCACCTGCCACAAGAAACCAGTGAGACAGAACACAGTGACAAAATTCATTTGTACATACCTTATTGACTTATTGTTATAGCATATCAACTGCTTTTGATAAATGAATTGCTAGTAATTACTGATAACATTGGTAATAGCTGAGATCTGGTCAAATGGGGGGAAAACGAAGTGAAGAGTATCAGAGTACGTACTTGAGAAGGGTGTGGTTCAGAATTTGGCTTCTCCCTTTGTAGTTTACAGCATGTATAGTACAGTCATGACTAGGGCAGAAACAGCGCTACTTTCCCAGCAACTTTTGCTGGTGTATGTTTATTGTAAGTGTCATCAATAAGGGATCCTAGCTTTCACCTGGATTCACCTGGTCAGTCTATATCATGGAAAGAGTTCTTAATGTTTTTTTATACTCAGTGTAGTTGCAATGGTATAGGTATCAACATTATATACCACAATAATAAGGAGTGGCAACTAGTAATACCAGTAGCGGTAGCTATAAGTAACTATTCAGGATGGCCTGCTTGTGTGGCACTTGAAAGAGGTGTGGGTTAAAATGGAGGCGGGAGAGAGAGCTAGCCTGCTACAGCTGTAATCGGCAATCAACATAAATGTTCTATCACAGGGACCATATTATTTTTGGAGAGCCCAAGTGATTCTGAGTTCGGGTATATAAAGTTCATATTGAAAACTATTTCTTAGGTGCATACTTTCCGATTTGACAAACTCCCTTCCTTATATAAATCACTTGCGCTGCTCACGCTGTGAAGTCCACAATGTAGAGGGGAGCTGAACAAACGCTTTAGGGTTTTCTACACAGCCTATGTACGACTTCTGCCTAAAGTAAACATTGCCCATTGCCACTTTTTCAATGCCATTTCAATTCACTTGCATTTGTGTGGAATAGTGCAACAGTCAAAAAGCCCTACACAAAGGACCCAGGCCTAAGATCGTCAAAGGCAAAGCTTCGCATGACAGAAGGCTTGAAACCCTATGACACTTCTGATCATATCTCGGACCATAACCAAGGGTTTGACCCAAAACAGCCTTGATACTGAAATAGTGAAACTACAGAAATACATACTGGGGAGTGGACTTACCAGGTACTTCTTTAACTCTTTGTAGTTGGTGATGATGCCATTGTGGATGACAACAAACGCTGGGGAAAAGAGAGAGAGAGAATACAGTGAAGATACTGTACAAAATATGTATAATATGATAATGTGTTCCTGAGGAAGGACATGGCTATGGTCAACTGAAGTAGAACCTGTCTGTCGGTCTGTCTGGGCCTCTGCCTCTGTCTGGACTCTGTCTGTCTGGACTCTGTCAGAGGCCAGACACCTCTGTGAGCTGTAACTGTAACTACACATTGACATCTCTGGACAATCGGTAAACAGAAAAAAAGCTCTCTCCCCTCCGTTCCAGAAATCTATGTGGCAGAGCCGTGGGTGGGTGTGTGTATGTATGTAAGTATGTAAGTAAGTATGTATGTAAGTATGCATGTATGTATGTTCAGTTGCAAGAATACGTTTGTAAACCCTGGATTTCTTTCTTTCTTTCTTTCTTTTTTTTTTACTCATAAAAATGTGGTATGATCTTCGTCTAAGTCACAATAATAGACAGACACAATCTGACTAAACTAATAACACACAAACAGTTGTACTTGTCACATTTGTATTGAAGACTTTGAGTAATCCTTCACGTGCAGGATGGAAAAAGTAAGTGAACCTCTGTGTTAACGACTTCTCCTAAAGCTAGTTGGAGTCAGGTGTTTCAATTAAGGAGATGAGATGAGTGGGTTGCAGATGAGTGGGTTGCATGTGTGGGTTGCACATGTGCCCTGCCCTTTAAATAAAGCCACACAAAACCTGGTTACTGACCAATCGGTTCTTCTCCAGAATGATTGGTTAGTTTGAACCATGCCTCGATCCCAACAACTTTCAAAGTACCTTAGTAGACACATTATAGAGATGCACAAATCTGGAAAAGGTTACATTAGCATTGCTAAAGACCTTGGTGTTCATCAATCCACAGTAAGACAAAATGTCTACAAATGGAGAAGATTCATGACTGCTCCTCTCCCTAGGAGTGGGCGTCCAGCGAAGATCACTCCAAGAGCACAAAGGGCAATCCTGAAAGAGGTGAGAAAGAACCCAAGGGTAACAGCAACAGACCTCCAGAAAACTCTACAAACAACAATAGTCTGTGTTCATGTGTCCACTATCAGAAAAACACTGAACAACAATGGTGTTCATGGATGGACACCACCAAGGAAACCACTGCTGTCTAAAAAAAAACATTGCGGCACGTCTCAAGTTTGCCCAAGACCACCTGGATGTTCCATAATGCTTCTGGGAAAATGTGCTGTGGACAGATGAGACAAAAGTTGAACTTTTTGGGAAAAATGCACAACGATGTGTGTGGAGGAAAAAGGGCACTGCACACCAACACTAAAAACTCATCCCAAGTGTGAAGCGTGGTGGAGGGAGCATCATGGTTTGTGGCTGCTTTGCTGCCTCAGGGCCTGGACGCCTTGCAATCATTGAGAGAACAATTAAATCAAAAGTGTATCAAGACATTTTACAGGAGAATGTCAGGGCAGCAGTCTATGACCTCAGGCTTAAGAGAGGTTGGGTGATGCAACAAGACAATGACCCAAAGCACACAAGTAAATCAACTAAAGAATGACTGAAAGAAAGAACATTTGTGTTTTGGAATGGCCAAGTCAGAGTCCTGACCTTAACCATGCTGTGGCTTGACCTGAATCAAGACAACCCAGAAATATTGATGAACTGAAACAGATTTGTAGGGAGGAATATTTCAAAAATCTTCCTCCTCAATGTTGTGCAAGTCTTATAAGCAGCTACAGGAAATGTTTGGTGGAGGTTGTTTCTGCTAAAGTAGGATCTACAAGTTACTAAATTCAAGGGTTCACTTACTTTTTACAGGCTGCACTATGAATGATTACTCAATGTCTTCAATAAAAATGTTAAAAAAAGAAAAGAAAAGAAAAGTACATCTGTTTGTGTGTTATTAGTTTAGTCAGATTGTGACACATTTTATGAGTAATCAATGCAGAAATCCAGGTAATTCCAAAGGGTTCACAAACGTATTCTTGCAGCTGTATGTATGGCATGTGTGCGTATGTGTGTGTAGTGTGTGTTACCGTTGTTCTTGTCGGAGCGCTGGGGATGGCTGTTGAGGGCACTGGGTTCACCGTGTGTGGCCCAGCGTGTGTGAGCAATGCCAAAGTGTGTGTCCAACTCCACCTCCAGATCCATGCAGTCTTTCTCTGCTCACAAGACACATCAAGATCAATGCCATGAGCATGTCATTTTACATGTATGGCAATGTCTGCACAGTAACATGAAAGGGAGAATCATTACATCGGTCCATAAAGGTGCATTATAAAGCACTGTGATAAAGGGTGAAGCTGACAGAGGACTACGGAAGTGTAATTCAACCTTTTAGCATTACCTAACGTAGCAGGTGTAAAAGAAAGGCCTCTGAGACTAGAACCCCTTATATACTGGTCTTGACGAGAAGGGAAAAAAACTGTCGGGGGAGGTTCTCTTCTGCACTGTTCAACCAATCCAGTAAATGTGGAGGAGGAGTTAAGATGGAGTGTCGCCAGAGACAGTTACGTATGTACGTAGGTTTAGAAACTCTGTTGTGTCGTCTTGTCAACGTCAAAAAACGGAGGTCGCGTCACACGCCCTCTTTTCATTTCCCCTTTTCATTTCCCCTTAAAACCGGAACATCCGGTTGTTGGGGTCTCAGCAGAGGCTACCCTTACAGTAACCCTACACTGTCGCCTCTTTCATTAGACAGGTATTAGTTATGGCAAAGAAGGAGGGAAGTAAACTGGAAGGGTTCTGCGGCAGAAGGACAGAGGAGTTACCAAGAAGAGAGAGAGCTACAGACTATAGAATACTTCAACAACACATAATACTGACGCTGGACAACAGGAATGTGATGGATGCAGGTAGTCATGAGACCTACTGTAGAGCTCTTCATCCAGGGCCTTCACTTTGCCTTTCTTCTTGATGAGAACAATTTTGCTGTTGTCTTCTGTCGTTGTCTTCTTGTCACTGTCCACAGCGATGCCTGAAACCAGAGAGACAAGGCAAACTTATACCAATACCAACCTTAAGCCAATCATCATCAATGCAGGCTATATTAACTGGCTAGTAGGCTGCAGGGCCAGTTAATGAATCAGGTCAACTTTAACTGAGACAATAGTCATGACAATGTGAAAGCTTGTTTGAAAGACTTCAAATCCTAATCCAGTTGTTAATTTAGAGCAAAGAGCTGATTACTGTGGAACCCCTGTGGATATTAACCAGCTCACATAGAATGACAGGTAATGACTGTGTGTGTGTGTAGCATATGGGTTTTACCGGCCATGAAAGGGGCTGTGTTCCAGGATAAACAAACATGGGGGGGGGGGGTTCATGCGTGTCTGTGTACTCTGGAATATGCCATTGGAGGAATGCCAAAACAATAGTAAATACCAGTGAGGCAGATATCATTGGTGCACGGTGAGGCTCAGAACAGAACTAAAGGCTACAGATTCTCTCCTCACGAGGGCTCTCTACTACTACCTTCTCTGTTATAAGTTCAACTCATCAGACTTATCTGAGCGTTGCTGACCTATTCCCTGTCCCAAATCAACCCCTAGCTGTAGCTATGAACAGATAGTGGAAGTAATAAGGTATTAAAGCTAGATGGAGTGCCCACACCAGTTTCAGATGGAGCATGTAATCAGATGTCCACACCCCACCTCATTTTACCTGTCCTACCTGTGTGTCAACATAGCCCTGCTTCCTGGACCTAGATCTACAATGCACTCAGCAGGATGATCTATAACTGACAGGAACTGGGAGCTTTCAGCTGCCTTGTAAGTGATTAGATACCATACCTTCAGTATGACCACACAGAGCATGTACAAATACTCTCTAACCGGCCTGAATCACACAGGGCAGAAATCAGTAGTCCTTAGGGTTTTATGATGTAATAGTGCTTTACTATGAGTTGAGTTGTGCTATAAGCCTTAAACTGTCTGTACAGTTACACAGTAAGGCTGGATACATTAATAGTGTGTGTGTGTGTGTGTGTGTGTGTGTGTGTGTGTGTGTGTGTGTGTGTGTGTGTGTGTGTGTGTGTGTGTGTGTGTGTGTGTGTGTGTGTGTGTGTGTGTGTGTGTGTGTGTGTGTGTGTGTGTGTGTGTTCAGGGTGATACCCAAGCCGACAAGGTGAAAGATTTAGGGGTGTTGTACTACTATGGCTGAGCCTGTAAAACAACACATTTCACTGCAAAAATGTAACTGCGAAAATAAAACATATTCATTTATTTACCTGCTGAATCATAGCCTCTGTACTCCAGCCTTCGCAGTCCCTTCACCAGCGTCTCAAATATCTCCTTTCTGGTGCGAGGCACACAGTAATTCAGGTAGGCAAAGATCCCTACAGTGAGAGAGAGAGAGAGAGAGAGAGAGAGAGAGAGAGAGAGAGAGAGAGAGAGAGAGAGAGAGAGAGAGAGAGAGAGAGAGAGAGAGAGAGAGAAAAAAAGATAGCAAGAGATACAGAGACAGAGGCAGAGGCATAGAGACATAGAGACATATAGACATCGAGACAGAGACATAGAGCCATCGAGACAGAGACATAGAGACAGAGACATAGAGATAGAGACATAGAGATAGAGACATGGAGATAGAGACGTATAGACATCGAGACAGAGACATAGAGACAGAGACATAGAGATAGAGACATAGAGATAGAGACATGGAGATAGAGATAGAGACATAGAGATAGAGATAGAGACATAGAGATAGAGACATGGAGATAGAGACGTATAGACATCGAGACAGAGACATTTAGACATCGAGACAGAGACATATAGACATCGAGACAGAGACATATTGACATTGAGACAGAGACATAGAGACATAGAGATAGAGACATGGAGAAGAGACATGGAGATGGAGATACAGTCATATATATAGAGACATAAAGATAGAGACAGAGAGAGAGATATAGAGATAGAGACAGAGACAGAGACAAATACAGAGACATAGAGACAGAAACATAAAAATAGAGACAAAGATAGAGACATAGACATAGACATAGAGACATAAAGATAGAGACATAGACATAGAGACAGAGACATCGAGACAGAGACATAGAGACAGAGACACAGAGATAGAGACATGGAGATAGAGACATACAGACATAGATATAGAGATAGAGACATAAAGATAGAGGCATAGAGATAGAGACATAGAGACAGAGACATAAATAAAGAGACAGAGACAGAAACATAGTGACATAGACATAAAAATAGAGACATAAAGATAGAGACATAGAGAGAGAGATATAGAGACAGAGACATAGAGACAGGACAGAGACAGAGACATAAAGATAGAGAAATAGAGACATAAAGATAGAGACAAAGACATAGAGACAGAGATATAGAGACAAAGACATAGAGACATGGAGATAGAGACATACAGACATAGATATAGAGATAGAGACATAAAGATAGAGACAGAGACATAGAGATATAGAGATAGAGAAATAGAGACAGAGATATAAAGCCAGATAAAGATAGAGACATAGAGACAGAGACATATAGACAGAGACATAAAGATAGAGACAGAGACAAAAATATAGACATATAGACAGAGACATAGAGACATAGACACATAAAGATAGAGACATGGAGATAGAGACAGAGACATAGACACAAAGATAGAGACATAGAGACAGAGACATAGAGACGTAAAGATAGAGACATAGAGATAGAGACAGAGATAGAAACATAGACACATAAAGATAGAGACAGAGACAGCGAGATAGAGGCATAGAGACATAGATCAGCTCTGTGGTCTTTTCACTGCTTTTTTGACCCTCCCTTTCCTTCTTCAATCTTCATATTCAACAGTGTGTAGTTATAATGTAGATTGTACATTCAATACTGGGTTGTTGAGTTAGGGATAGGGGCTGCCATTTCCCATAGTCGTGTTAGCACAGGGGGTAAATCCTATTCTGTTGCTATGGTGCAGCAAACAGTTCAAATCAAATGAAATCAGTTGATGAGATGAGTCTTGTACTATACATATTTTACAGTGTATTCATTCAAATATAGAATAAAACTCTCAGCAAAGTAGTGTAAGAATTTGAGAGCAGAGACGGATAAAGTGTCACTCAGTAACCCAACAGTTGTTTGATGTATTTCACAATCCTCTCTTCCTGTGTTTGGAAAAATCCTCCTCTATAATATACTGTAAACATGGAAGCAGTGGCCTATGCAGATGGGTTACTGACATGGCCAACTGGGACAAATAAGTGAAATTAAATCATAATATTTATATATATACATTTTTTTTTAAAGTGTATATCAATGAATTAGTCTCTATCCAACTGGGGATATAATGGTAGCATTTACAGAATAGTTGCTGCTGTCTGAATATTTTATTGTGGTTCCTTAATTATTTGTTATATTTATATATTTTTTAAATTAAACTGCAATGTTGATTAAGGGCTTGTAAGTAAGCATTTCACTGTATCCGGAGCACCTCAAAGGGGATCCGTGATGTGCGAAATTAAACTTCCCAGTCTGCGAGCTGTGCAATGGAGGGTGGTTGGTTTAAGGTGGCCATTGAGCGGAGCGCAATGTTCGCCTCAACCAAGTACACGCTTAGAAAAAAGGGTTCCAAAAGGGTTCTTCTGCTGTCCACATAGGAGAAGCCTTTCTGGTTCCAGGTAGAACCATTTTTGGTTTCAGGTGGAACGTAGAACCTTTCTGTGGAAAGGGTTCTCCATGTAACCCAAAATAGTTCTACCTGGAACAAAACAGGGATAATTATTCAAAGGGTTCTCCTATGGGGACAGCCGATGAAACCTTTTAGGTTCTAGATAGCATTTTTTTGAGTGGCTGAGAAAAGCAAACTGGCCGACATAGATATAGTGTCTGCTGTAATGCATTGCTTAGATTTCTCACCTAGGGGCAAAATAGTTACTATTAAACTAAAAGTATTTAATAGTATTTATAAACGTGTTCATTCAAGCCCTGAATGGTGATTGGCTGACAGCCGTGGTATATCAGATCATATATCACGCTTATGACAAAACATGCATTTTTACTGCTCTAATTACGTTGGTAACCAGTTTATAATAGCAATAAGGCACCTCGGGGTTTGTGATATATGGCCAATATACCACCGCTAAGGGCTGTGTCCAGGCACTCCGAGATGCGTCATACATAAGAACAGCCCTCAGCCGTGGTATATTGGTCATATACCACACCCCTCATTCCTTATTGCTTAAACAATCCTACATTTTCATGATAATGCATAATCATATTTCAGCAACATAAATGTGCGTAGTTCTAGAATCCAACGACTCTGGTGACACCTACATCTTTAAACATAGGCTACGTTTCGTTTTACCAAATGTTGGACATTTGAAAATGAAGCTCCATGGGCCGATAATATCACATTGATGTGTATCATCAGAACCTGCTCACAATACAATGCTGAGCTGTCATTGACAGGCCTACCCCGAGGAGGTAAATTGACACGTAGCAACTCAACGTCCTATTCAGGATGCATGGAAGAGGGATGTTATCTACGGCGGGAGGATCAGTGTCTCACCAATATATTGTACTGAGGACCGCAGCTGAACTCTACATTTAATCGAGGTTTATATTTAGATATAAAAAAGTGCCTGCACTGACATGTAAATTGCCTACAAGGATGGCACTTCATTCAGCATTCAGTGACGCACATACACAAACTGTCTGAACGGACTGGTTTAAAAT
This sequence comes from Oncorhynchus clarkii lewisi, assembly GCF_045791955.1. NCBI lineage: Eukaryota > Metazoa > Chordata > Actinopteri > Salmoniformes > Salmonidae > Oncorhynchus > Oncorhynchus clarkii. The sequence goes on from NC_092177.1 coordinate 23,993,733, forward strand.
AGCCTACAATAACAACATACATAATAATTTTGTCAGATTCCAATAATAGTAATAGCCTAAACTAAACTAACCTACCGTCATGTTTTTGCATAATGCGTAAACTGTCTCCTGATTAGGCACTCCAGATTGCCAGTTCCATGATGCACAGTAAAAGATGTAGCTCTATTTGACCTTACCACACATGGTTCTGATTGTCTTGTCCAAATGGATACTGTTCAAGGCGATGGCCGGTTCGTGGTAGTTTACGCCGTTACTACCGTCAGTAGTTCCTGAGTAGAATCCAAATGAAACTGTGTAAAACTTCTCACTCCCAGCACTTATTTAAAGCCAGTTTCCGCGAGCGCGGGCTCCACCCCCGGCCTCGTCTCCAAGGCAACTAGGGTAACCACCCTTTCACTGTAACATACACCAACTTTATACTGCAATGTGGACTACTTCCTAGAACTCAAGTTTTACTGTAATCCAGTCCTTACATATTCCAGAGACTTCCCATCATACTATAATTGAGACATCATGTGCAAGGAACTGAACTAATACCTGACACAGGTGCAACACCAAAAAGAGCCCAAGGCATTCTTAACAAACTTCCATGGAGGTAAAGCTTCCTTTTCGATTTTCTATCATCACTTATGGTTATGAAGAACCTGGGAATGTAACTTGTGATGAGTTATGAAAGGAATTTTATATGGAAAGTCTGTTAACATCCTCATCATCATCATCCTCCTCCTCATCCTCATTATCTTCCTCTTCCCCCTCATCATCATCATCAATATTATTAGATGTTCTTGCATATAGGCTGGTCTAGTTGTTGTGGTCACTTTGTTTGGCGACTATAGCAGTCTGGACTTACCACCTGGCAGTCAAACCTGGGTTGTACACCTTAAGACCATGCTATTCCACAGAGATAAAGCTTGGGCTCGGGTCTTCAGGTCTCACACAAGATCCCTCATCATGCGAGCATAGTTCACTGAACCACTTCCGCTCCACTTGCACGCAGAGCTACAGATAGTAAGAGCAACTAGGCCAAGCATGTTCAATCTTTCCTGCCAATGGAGTCTATAGTTCAGTCCAGTCTTTATCAAACTATTACTGTGAGTGGGGCAGTGATATCGTCCCAATCCCTGTCATTTTACAATCGTGACATGGAGGTTTATAACTTTGTAGGGTTGGCCAAGGGAGGACCTTGAGAGTAATTACTCACAATCATTTAGCAACAAATGAAGGGCGATAGAAGGAAACATCCACCGAGGGATGGCCCACCTTAAATTAATGGCAGTGAATACTGAGGGATTTTTTAGGCATGGGTTGATTGTGCACACAATAACTGAGCTTTATTGCACTTATTACATGTATATGGTTCTATAACATAGGAACTGTGGTCATAAACCTTCTATATAAAATGTTGTTAATGTAACAGTATAGCTTCCATCCCTCTCCACGCCCCTACCTGGGCTTGAATCAGGGACCCTCTGCACACATCATCAACTGCCTCCCACGAAGCATCGTTACCCATCGCTCCACAAAAGCCACAGCTCTTGCAGAGCAAGGGGAAAAACTACTTCAAGGACTGAATAATAGGAGAAGAAGGATGATGAGGGGAAGGAGGAAGTTGATGATGAGGGGAAGAAGGAAGAAGATGATGAGGATGATGAGGAGGAGGATGATGATGAGGATGTTTAAAGACTTTCCATATAAAATTCCTTTCACAACTCATCACAAGTTACACTCACTGTTACACTCACTGTGCTTCCAGGACATTTTACCTCCATGGAAGTGTGTTAATTGTGGCTTTGGCTCTTTTTGTGTCAGGTATAAGTTTAGTTCAGTGCACATGATGTCTCAATTATAGTATGATGGGAAGTCTCTGGATTGTGTGTCAACTCTTACTGAGACTGTGTGCAAATAGAGTGTGCAAATATTAACACTGTACAGATAAACAGCACAAAAAATAAAGATAGAAAAAACTGAGCGAGTTTTATTTTTTACTTATTGTAAACTTGATTTTACCAGGCATTGACAATGACAGAAAGACAGTGGGCAGAAAGTGTAAGAACGAGAGAGACAGAGAGAGATAGAGACAGAAAGAGAGAGAGAAGAGAGAGAGAGAGAGAGAGAGAAACAGAGAGAGAAATGCAGAAACAGAGAGAAACAGAGAGAAAGAGAGGAGAGTGAGATCTGCAGTAGTATGGTTCTGTCTGACCACATCATCCCCTCTGACTCTGTTTGAGGAATTTGTGCGAGTCCGGCCAAGTCACACGCCTTTCTGCGCTATGTCCGACCCAGGCCATAACCCTAACCCAGCCAGACGATAGCCTCTCACACTACAGGAATCAGGCCTCATTTTACAGGTGGCATACCCTGTCATAAAAATAAAACCTAATGCCATCTCAGGAAGGCCCAGAAATGATCCAGTGAGAGAGAGATCTGAGCAGATGAGGGTATCTGTCTTCAATGCTGTAGTGTACAGTACGAGAGCCCCATCCTTCAGTCAATGGAAAGTAATCCTCATCCACAGAGACCTTCTCACAAAACATTATCACACTCCACCAAGTTCAGCTGGTTATGTATTCACAGTTATACAAGAGCTAGAGTCGATCAGGTGATGGGCATATTTTGTGGATAAGGATTTCCTATATGCAGGCACGTGCTTGCAGTGAGTGCGTTCTGTGTAAGGGTATACAGTTGGATTCGGAAGTTTACATACACCTTAGCCAAATACATTTAAACTCAGTTTTTCACAATTCCTGACATTTAATCCTAGTAAAAATTTCTGTTTTAGGTCAGGTAGGATCACCACTTTGTATTAGGAATGTGAAATGTCAGAATAATAGTAGAGAGAATGATTTATTTCAGCTTTAATTTCTTTCATCACATTCCCAGTGGGTCAGAAGTTTACATACACTCAATTCGTATTTGGTAGCATTGCCTTTAAATTGTTTATCTTGGGTCAAATGTTTCGGGTAGCCTTCCACAAGCTTCCCACAATAAGTTGGGTGAATTTTGACCCATTTCTCCTGACAGAGCTGGTGTAACTGAGTCAGGTTTGTAGGCCTCCTTGCTCGCACATGCTTTTTCAGTTCTGCCCACAAATTTTCTATGGGATTAAGGTCAGGGATTTGTGATGGCCACTCCAATACCTTGACTTTGTTGTCCTTAAGCCATTTTGCCACAACTTTGGAAGTATGCTTGGGGTCAGTGTCCATTTGGAAGACCCATTTGTGATCAAGCTTTAACTTCCTGACTGATGTCTTGAGATGTTGCTTCAATATATCCACATAATTTTCCATCCTTAATGATGCCATCAATTTTGTGAAGTGCACCAGTCCCTCCTGCAACAAAGCACCCCCACAACATGATGCTGCCACCACCGTGCTTCACGGTTGGGATGGTGTTCTTCAGCTGGCAAGCCTCCCCCTTTTTAACAACGATCATTATGGCCAAACACTTTTTTTGTTTCATCAGACCAGAGGACATTTCTCCAAAAAGTATGATGTGCAGTTGCAAACGATAGTCTGGCTTTTTTATGGCGGTTTTGGAGCAGTGGCTTCTTCCTTGCTGAGCGGCCTTTCAGATTATGTGGATATAGGACTCATTTTACTGTGGATATGGATACTTTTATACCTGCTTCCTCCAGCATCTTCACAAGGTCCTTTACTTTTCGCACAAAAGTACGTTCATCTCTAGGAGACAGAACGAGTCTCCTTCCTGAGCGGAATGACAGCTGCATGGTCCCATGGTGTACATACTTGCGTACTATTGTTTGCACAGATGAACTTGGTACCTTCAGGCGTTTGTAAATTACTCCCAAGGATGAAGCAGACTTGTGGAGGTCTACACATTGTTTGCTGAGGTCTTGGCTGATTTCTTTTGGTTTTCCCATGATGTCAAGCAAAGAGGCACTGAGTTTGAAGGTAGGCCTTGAAATACATCCACAGGTACACCTCAAATTGACTCAAATGATATCAATTAACCTATCAGAAGCTTCTAAAGCCATGGCATCATCTTCTGGAATTTTCCAATTTATTTAAAGGCACAGATAACTTAGTGTATGTAAACTTCTGACCCCCTGGAATTGTGATACAGTGAATTATAGGTGAAATAATATGTCTGTAAACAACTGTTGGAAAAATTACTTGTGTCATGCACAAAGTAGATGTCCTAACCAACTTGCCAAAACTATAGTTTGTTAACAAGAAATTTGTGGAGTGGTAGAATAACAAGTTTTAATGACTCCAACCTAAGTGTATGTAAACTTATGACTTCAACTGTATGTGCTATGTTAGTGTAGTGTATGCTGTGTGTGTGTCTGTGTGTCAATCAATCAATAACATTTTATTTGTCCCAAGTCACAAGTTACCATTAAATGCTTATGTATAAGCCCTTTCCCAACAATGCAGAGTTTAAGAGGGAAATATTTCTTAATATTTAAAGAAAATAGAAACACAATAAATAGCAATAACGGGGCTGTATTCAAGGAGTACCGGTACCAAGTCAATGAGCAGGGGTACGAGGTTGTAATGGGACTATATACAAGGACTACTGCTATGGAGTCATTGTGCAGGGGTACGAGGTAGTAATGAGACTATATACAAGGACTACTGGTATGGAGTCAATGTGCAGGGGTACGAGGTAGTAATGAGACTATATACAAGGACTACTGCTATGGAGTCATTGTGCAGGGGTACGAGGTAGTAATGAGACTATATACAAGGACTACTGCTATGGAGTCAATGTGCAGGGGTACGAGGTAGTAATGAGACTATATACAAGGACTACTGCTATGCAGTCAATGTGCAGGGGTACGAGGTGGTAATGAGACTATATACAAGGACTACTGCTATGGAGTCATTGTGTAGGGGTACGAGGTAGTAATGAGACTATATACAAGGACTACTGCTATGGAGTCATTGTGCAGGGGTACGAGGTAGTAATGAGACTATATACAAGGACTACTGCTATGGAGTCAATGTGCAGGGGTACGAGGTAGTAATGAGACTATATACAAGGACTACTGCTATGGAGTCAATGTGCAGGGGTACGAGGTAGTAATGAGACTATATACAAGGACTACTGCTATGGAGTCATTGTGCACGGGTACAAGGTAGTAAGGAGACTATATACAAGGACTACTGCTATGGAGTCAATGTGCAGGGGTACGAGGTTGTAATGAGACTATATACAAGGACTACTGCTATGGAGTCAATGTGCAGGGGTACGAGGTTGTAATGAGACTATATACAAGGACTACTGCTATGGAGTCAATGTGCTGGGGTACGAGGTAGTAATGAGACTATATACAAGGACTACTGCTATGGAGTCAATGTGCAGGGGTACGAGGTTGTAATGAGACTATATACAAGGACTACTGCTATGGAGTCAATGTGCAGGGGTACGAGGTAGTAATGAGACTATATACAAGGACTACTGCTATGGAGTCAATGTGCAGGGGTACGAGGTTGTAATGAGACTATATACAAGGACTACTGCTATGGAGTCAATGTGCAGGGGTACGAGGTTGTAATGAGACTATATACAAGGACTACTGCTATGGAGTCAATGTGCAGGGGTACGAGGTTGTAATGAGACTATATACAAGGACTACTGCTATGGAGTCAATGTGCAGGAGTATTAAGTAGTTGAGATAATGTACATGTACAGCGCCTTCAGAAAGTATCCACACCCTTTGACTTTTTCCACATTTAGTTTTGTTCCAAAATGGGTTAAAAATTGATTTAATCGCCATTTTTTGTGTGATTTGTTAAGCAAATGTTTTACTCCTGAACTAATTGAAAAACATAACTCTACTTTGACATTATGGGGTATTGTGTGTAGGCCAGAGACAAAAAAATCTACATTGAATAAAAGTTTTTTAGGAAATTACTGCGTTTTCGTCTTTTGAGCTTCTGGTCATGAAATCTATGTAGTCTACTCAATCACTTTTTACAGCCACAGTTTACAAGCCTCCTGGTCTGTATACAGCGTTCCTCACTGAGTTCCCTGAATTCCTATTGGAACTTATAGTCATGGCAGATAATATTCACATTTTTTGTAACTTTAATATTCACATGGAAAAGTCCACAGACCCACTCCAAAAGGCTTTCAGAGTCACCATCGACTCAGTGGGGTTTTGTCCAACATGTCTCTGGACCTACTCACTGTCACAGTCATACCCTGGATCTAGTTTTGTCCCGTGTAATAATTATTGTGGATCTTAATGTTTTTCCTCATAATCCTGGACTATCAGACCACCATTTTATTAAATTTGCAATCGCAACAAATAATCTGCTCAGACCCCAACCAAGGATCATCTAAAGCTCTGCTATAAATTCTCGGACAACCCAAAGATTCCTAGATTCCCTTCCAGACTCCCCCCACCTACTCAAGGATGTCAGAGTACAAAAATTGGTTAACCATCTAACTGAGGATCTAAATATAACCCTAGATGCAGTCGCACCCCTAAAAAAAAAGCATTTGTCACAAGAAAATTCCTCCCTGGTATACAGAAAATACCCGAGCCCTGAAGCAAGCTTCCAGAAAATTGGAACGGAAATGGCACTCCACCAAACTGGAAGTCTTCCGACTTTCTTTGAAACACAGTACCGTGCAATATCTAAGAGCCCTCACTGCTGCTTGGTCATCCTATTTTTCCAACCTAATTGAGGAGAATAAGAACAATCCAAAATGTATTTATTATACTGTCGCAAAGCTAACTTAAAAGCAACACTCAACAAGAGAGGATGGCTTTCACTACAGCAGTGATGAATTCATGAACTTCTTAGATGAAAAGATCATGATCATTAGAAAGCAAGCTCCCTATCCACTGGATGTGTACCAAACTCACTAAAAGTGGCAGACATAAAGCCTCTCTTGAAAAAGCCAAACCTTGACAAAAAAAACTATCAGCCTGTATCGAATTTCCCATTCCTCAAAAAAAATGAAAAAGCTGTTGCACAGCAACTCACTGCTTTCCTGAAGATAAATGACGTATACGAAATGCTTCAGTCTGGTTTTAGACCACTTCATAGCATTGAGACTGCACTTGTGAATGTGGTAAATTACCTTTTAATGGTGTCAGACCAAGGCTCTGCATCTGTCCTGATGCTCGTAGACCTTTGCTGCTTTCGACACCATCGATCACCACATTCTTTTAGAGAGATTAGAAGCCCTAATTGGTCTTGCCTGGTTTAGATCTTATATGTCGGAAAGGTATCAGTTAGTCTCTGTGGATGGTTTTTCCTCTGGCAAATCAATTGTAAGTTTTGGCATTCCTCAAGGTTCTGTTTTAGGACCACTATTGTTTTCCCTTTAGATTCTACTTCTTGGTGATGTCATTCAGAAACACAATGTCAACATTCACTGCTGTGCGGATGACACAGAGCTGTGCATTCTGATGAAACATGGTGAAGCCCCAAAATTGCCTACCCTGGAAGCTTTTGTTTCAGACATTTTTTACTTTTAAACTCGGACAAATCAGAGTTGCCAGTTCTAGGTCCCAAGAAACAAAGAGATCTGCGGTTGGATCTGACTAACCACACTTGCTGTCTCTGCCTGGCCAGCTCCCCTCTCTCCACTGTGATTTTCTGCATCTGACCCTATTACGGGGGCTGAGTCACTGGCTTACTAGTGCTTTTCCATACCGTCCCTAGGAGGGGTGCATCACTTGAGTGGGTTGAGTCACAGACTTGATGTTCCTGTCTGGTTTTGCGCCACCTCGGGCTTGTGCGGTGGGCTAAACTCAGCCTTGTCTAAGAGTAGTAAGTTGGTTGCCTGTTGATATCCCTCTAGTGGTGTGGGGGCTGTGCTTTGGCAAAGTGGGTTGGGTTATTTTCTGCCTGATTGGGCTGGTCTGGGGGTAGCGTCGGATGGGACCACAGTGTCCCCCGACTCCGCCTGTCTCAGCCTCCAGTATCTATGGTGCAATAGTCTATGTTGCGGGGGCTTGGGTCAGTCTGTTATATCTGGTGTAATTCAGCTGTCTTATCTGGTGTCCTGTATTAATTTATGTACGCTCCCTCTAATTCTATCTTTCTATCTCAGTAGTCTTTCTATCTCCCCCATCCAGAGGATCTGAGCCCTAGGACCATGCCTCAGGACTAACTGGCCTGATGACTCCTGGCTGCCCCCAGTCCACCTGGTCGTGCTGCTGCTCCAGTTTAAACTGTTCTGCCTGCGGCTATGGAACCCTGACCTGTTAACCGGATGTGCTACCTTGTCTCGGACATGCTGTTTTCGACTCTCTCTCTCTCTACCGCACCTGCTGTCTCGACCTCTGAATGCTCGGCTATGTAAAGCCAACTGACATTTACTCCTGAATTACTGACCTGCTTCACCGTCTACAACCTCTGCACCCTCTACAACTCTCTACAAACACCTTATTATTTTACCCTGCTAGTCATCTATGAACGTTTGAACATATGTGGTCAATCTGGCCTTAATGGCCATGTACTCTTATAATCTCCTTCCGGCACAGCCAGAAGAGGACTGGCTCAGGACTGGCTCAGAGCCTGGTTCCTCTCTAGGTTTATTCCAAGGTTTCTGCCTTTCTAGTGAGTTTTTCCTAGCCACCGTGCTTCTACATCTGCATTGATGCTGTTTGGGGTTTTAGTCTGGGTTTCTGTATAGCACTTTGTGACATCAGCTGATGTACAAATGGGCTCTATAAATACATTTGATTGATTGATTGATTTAATTCAGGCTGTAACCAAGGGTGAAAGTAGAATATATTTATTCCCGGTACGAGGCCTCCTATGTGTGCATGCACCAAATAAATATATTGTCCATATCATAGAATTACATATAAAAGCCCTATTAATTCAATATGATCTATGTGGGCCTTGTCTTAAACATTTGTCAATTAACTTGGACCTTTTATTGTGGCATAAACACAACCAGTCATGATGTTTTCATCTGATTGTCAAACTCACTTCAACGGACTCCTTTACTAGGCTACCTGCACACCTTCATCCACTTGCAACATATTTCCAGCCTCCAAACACTGGTGACTGGAAAGAGTCATCTGTACATGTCTCTCTATACATTTTAAAATGAATTATACATCTTATTTATTGTCCTATCATGGTGGAACTTCATTTTAAAAATAATTGATACATCTCATATATTTTCTTATGGTCTTATATTGACGGGACGGTCCACAACCCTAAACCCTAGATACCCACCTGAACGACCCAGATATTAATGAGAAGTCCCTATCTATTTTATGGGCTGCTGTAAGAGGCCTGTCCGCAGCCAAAATGCGGTCTGGGACCTTCTAGAGCAACACCGCCCCCTCAAGATTCTGAGCCTGCCTGGCAGGGTTGGTCCTGCAAATCCAGAGCCCCCTGATGAAGAGCTTAATATACAAGGAAATTCTCAAAGCTGCTAATGAGAACCTTGATGACCTTGTACCTAGCCGGTGGGGATTCCGGTGGGGTGTCCCCAACCAGGCAGTGGCAATGCTGGCAACACTAGCTGCTGGGAGGGGGTCACACTCTGACATTCAGAGAAGGGGCATATTATTGTGGTCCTGGTGGCACAGAGATGCTTGGGAATATGGTCACAATGGGGGACCGTGTGGGTGTTTCAGGGGAAGGGGCTATATCTGACCTCCATCACCTAGGATGTGACAATGGTTAAATAAATCTCCCCGTTTCTGCCCTTTTTTTGCTTCATTTTGCAGGTCTTCTCATACAGCTGCAGCTGTATATGCATTTGTAAATCAAGATATTTCTTGAGTTGGGCTCAGGGATGGTGCAACTGTTGAGAATCTGAGTCTATGGTTGTTATGTGTGTGTGTGTGTGTGTGTGTGTGTGTGTGTGTGTGTGTGTGTGTGTGTGTGTGTGTGTGTGTGTGTGTGTGTGTGTGTGTGTGTGTGTGTGTGTGTGTGTGTGTGTGTGTGCATGTGTGTGTATCCAACAACTATTGCGAGGGAGTAAAAGATGTTAGGGACAATGTAGGTGTCACACCCTGACCTTAGTATTCTTTGTTTTCTTTGTTATTTTGGTTAGGTCAGGGTGTGACATGGGTGATGTATGTGTTTTGGTCTTGTCTAGGAGTTTTGTATGTTTATGGGGGTGTTTTCTATTCTAGGTGTTTTTGTAAGTCTATGGTTGGCTAGATTGGTTCTCAATTAGAGGCAGCTGTCTATCGTTGTCTTTGATTGGGAACCATATTTAGGCAGCCATATTATTTGGGTATTTTGTGGGTGATTGTTCCTGTTACCAGTGTTCCTATGTGTTAGTGTTCACGTTACGGGACGGTTTCGTCTTTGTTGATTTTTGTCGGTTTATTGTTTTGTTCGTTGTTTAAGTGTCCCATTAAAATATGGATTATCATCACGCTGCATTTTGGTCCTCCTCTCTTTCACCCGAAGACAGTCATTACAGTAGGATGAATCACAAGAATTGTTTGCTAAAATAATAATTGATTGACATAATGTATTTTGGTAATGGCGATACTGGCGAGAGGTAAAAATCCGTTGCATAAACTGCCTACATTATTACAAATATTAATTAAAAATAAGATAAACAGGATTTTTCATATATAGGTATATATTTTAATGGAAGTAAGGATGGTGGAAATGCATTTAGCGGCTGATCTGCTTCTGTTCTGATGGTGGCACTATGTGCTCTTTTCGAAGGAAACTCGGGATGAGGAGGGGTTTTAGCAGGTGTGGACCAATTGGAGGTTTACTTTGTAGCAATGCAAATATCATGGTACAGCTATATAGACACTCGATCATAACATTACTTTTTAATGGTACATTTACAAACATATATTATGATAAATAGAATTAAAACATGTTTCTCATTATGGTAATTGGTGAAATAAGTATAGCCAGTTATAATTGTAATAGCACATAGTAAAAAAAGATTATGAGTATTTACCTGGCAAAAGAGAAGGAATATAATATCTATTGTTGACAGGAAACTGATTCAACTATTTTAGATGAAGTTTTGAGGAAAAAGGACAGGGGGCGAAATATATTTCTCCCATGGGCAAAGAAATTCAAAAGAGGTAATGATATTAATTAACAGTCATTTTGATCCAAATGTGCAAATTGTCCAAACAGATCCTCAAGGCAGATGGATGATTTTAAATATGTTATTGGACCATAACCAGATATGGCTTATTAACCTATATGGTCCAAAGCTTCTTTGAAAATATATATTAGAATTTATCAACTCTACAAGCAACACTATACTATATTATTATGGTGGGAGATTTTAATATGGTTTAAAATACCTCTATTGACCATAAAGGAAATCACACTACAGCACATCACCCTCAGGCACTTAAGGAAATCATGAATGTCATGGATATATTGGAATTAGTGGATATATGGAGGCTTAAATACCCTGACCAGGTGAGATGTACATGGCGGAGGCTTAATCAAGCTAGTCATCTTGATTACTTTCTTATGTCATTCTCTCTGGCACCAAAAGTCACATAATTGGCACATAATTTATATTACTCTTACAGAATTTCCACGTGGGTGAGGATATTGGAAATGTAATCAAAGCCTACTGGATGATAACTTGTTTTTAACTAGGACAGAAGAATTTATAACTGACTTTTTCCGACATAACATAGGTACAGCAGATCCCCTTATTGTATGGGACACTTTTAAATGTGCCTTTAGAGGCCATGCAATTCAGTTCTCATTTATAAAACACAAGGAAATTGAAGGACTAACAGTACAGATAGCTAGCAATAAAAACTGTACCATAGAGGCTCAGAGTAAGTTAGAGGAAAAACAAAAAGAAAGATCCAAGTTCTCCCACTTAAAAAGATGAGAGAGGCCTGTAATTTTCATCATAGGTACACTTCAACTATGACAGACAAAATGAGAAAAAAAATCCAGAAAATCACATTGTAGGATTTTTAATGAATTTCTGGATTTTTTTTTCTTGTTTTGTCTGTCATAGTTGAAGTGTACCTATGATGAAAATTACAGGCCTCTCTCATCTTTTTAAGTGGGAGAACTTGCACAATTGGTGGCTGACTAAATACTTGTTTGCCCCACTGTAGATGGGAGCTGACAACAATAAGAGAACAAATGTAAACATACGGGGTCTGTAAAATATATATAGGTTCAGAACTTTTGTGAAATAGCACAGTTACAAATAGAAATCAAACTGGATGGACATCAGAAATAGAGGAAGGCCAGAACTAAAAACAAACAAAAGATAACTATTGTAAAATAGATTGTGTCTGTAAAATGTGTATAGTATGTATAAACTGAAGGTAGAATTTATTAGTTTACTCCAATTGGGGGAGGGGTGGTAGGGTTTGCGGGGAATAATAAAGGTATGTTCTAAAAAATGTAAAAGCTTAAAAAGACATTTGGTGGTTGTCATTGGGTCAGAATTTATGCCTCCACTGCTGTCCTCGCACGTCTCGGTATCGGCCAATCATCTCTGCCTCGCCAAAATATCAGTTGGAAGAAGCTGTTCAGGTGCCTTTTGGTCCCAGACTTGGCGCTACGGTATCGCTTGCCATGAGGTACCAGAGTGAACAGTCTATGGCTTGGGTGGCTGGGGTCTTTGACAATTTTTAGGGCCTTCTTCTGACACCGCCTGGTATAGAGGTCCTGGATGGCAGGGAGCTCGGCCCAGTGATGTACTAGGCCACTACCCTCTGTAGCGCCTTGTGATCGAGGCGCGGTGCAATTGCCATGCCAAGCGGTGATACAGCCAGTCAAGATGCTCTCAATGGTGCAGCTGTATAACTTTTTGAGGATGTGAGGGGCCATGCCAAATATTTTTAACCTCCTGAGTAGGAAAAGGTGTAGTCGTGCATGTGTTTTGTGTGCAAGGTGCATGCGCAGATGTGTGTGCGTGCCTGTGAGCATTGCCGTGTTCTTACGATGTGTTCACCATCCCTCCTCCTCATCCTATCAATTCCACCCCAGAGATCAAAGGTTCCCTAATCGCTATGGTGATATGAAAGGATGGGCATCCATTCAGCACTCAGCCATATAAATGAGACAGGGATGGTTTGCTTCAACATTCCGACTTCATCATAATTTTTAAGCCTTTTGTCGAGAACATACTTGGTTTTTACATTAGGGATGGTTTGGGTGGGTTGTATTTGTGTGTATGGATGAGGCATCAACTTGAACTTTATTTTACAGTTCCTCTAACATTGATAACACCATGTTAACCTTGTGAATTTACAAGTTATTAATCAGGGTGAGATAGATTCCAGGTGAGGTGAGAGAGAAAGCAGACAACAATTACTCCTTGGCAGGCAGCAATGAGAGGAAGACTGGCAGTTTATTACCTGTTTTACCCTCCTTTCGGAGGGACAGTTTAATCCCTGATACCCTCCTTTCAGAGGGACAGTTTAATACCTGTGATACCCTACTTTCAGAGGGACAGTTTAATACCTGTGATACCCTACTTTCAGAGGGACAGTTTAATACCTGTGATACCCTCCTTTCGGAGGGACAGTTTAATCCCTGATACCCTCCTTTCAGAGGGACAGTTTAATCCCTGATACCCTCCTTTCAGAGGGACAGTTTAATACCTGTTTTACCCTCCTTTCGGAGGGACAGTTTAATCCCTGATACCCTCCTTTCAGAGGGACAGTTTAATACCTGTGATACCCTACTTTCGGAGGGACAGTTTAATCCCTGATACCCTCCTTTCAGAGGGACAGTTTAATACCTGTGATACCCTCCTTTCAGAGGGACAGTTTAATACCTGTTTTACCCTCCTTTCGGAGGGACAGTTTAATACCTGTGATACCCTCCTTTCAGAGGGACAGTTTAATACCTGTTTTACCCTCCTTTCGGAGGGACAGTTTAATCCCTGATACCCTCCTTTCAGAGGGACAGTTTAATACCTGTGATACCCTCCTTTCAGAGGGACAGTTTAATACCTGTGATACCCTCCTTTCAGAGGGACAGTTTAATACCTGTGATACCCTCCTTTCAGAGGGACAGTTTAATACCTGTGATACCCTACTTTAATTGCTTAACTCACTATCAGATAGCTGCAGTATTTATATTTATTATTTATTTAACCAGGTAGGTCAGTTGAGAACAAGTTCTCATTTACAACTGCGACCTGGCCAAGATAAAGCAAAGCAGTGCGACACAAACAACAACACAGAGTTACAGTAGGAGTTATTATTCATACCCATGTGAGAGACGCAGACTCGGTCTCAACCTTTAAGTCTTTACTGAAGACTCATCTCTTCAGTGGGTCATATGATTGAGTGTAGTCTGGCCCAGGAGTGTGAAGGTGAACGTAAAGGCTCTGGAGCAACGAACCTCCCTTGCTGTCTCTGCCTGGCCAGTTCCCCTCTTTCCACTGGGATTCTCTGCCTCTAACCCTATTACAGGGGCTGAGTCACTGGCTTACTGGTGCTCTTTCATGCCGTCCTTATGAGGGGTGCGTCACTTGAGTGGGTTGAGTCATTGACGTGATCTTCCTGTCTGGGTTGGCGCCACCCCTTGGGTTGTGCCATGGCGGAGATCTTTGTGGGCTATACTAGGCCTTGTCTCAGGATGGTAAGTTGGTAGTTGTAGATATCCCTCGAGTGGTGTGGGGGCTGTGCTTTGGTAAAGGGGGTGGTGTTATATCGTTCCTGATTGACCTGTCCGGGGGGATCATCGGATGGGGCCACAGTGTCTCCTGACCCCTCCTGTCTCAGCCTCCAGTATTTATGCTGCAGTAATTTATGTGTCGGGGGGCTAGGGTCAGTTTGTTATATCTGGAGTACGTCTCCTGTCTTATCCGGTGTCCTGTGTGAATTTAAGTATGTTCTCTCCAATTCTCTCTTTCTCTCTTTCTTTCTCTCTCTCGGAGGACCTGAGCCCTAGGACCATGCCTCAGGATTACCTGGCATGACAACTCCTTGCTGTCCCCAGTCCACCTGGCCGTGCTGCTGCTCCAGTTTCAACTGTTCTGCCTACGGCTATGGAACCCTGACCTGTTCACCGGACGTGCTACCTGTCCCAGACCTGCTGTTTTCAACGCTTTAGAGACAGCAGGAACGGTAGAGATACTCAATGATCGGCTATGAAAAGCCAACTGACATTTACTCCTGAGGTGCTGACTTCCTGCACCCTCGACAACTACTGTGATTATTATTATTTGACCATGCTGGTCATTTATGAACATTTGAACATCTTGGCCAAGTTCTGTTATAATCTCCACCCGGCACAGCCAGAAGAGGACTGGCCACCCCTCATAGCCTGGTTCCTCTCTAGGTTTCTTCCTAGGTTTTGGCCTTTCTAGGGAGTTTTTCCGAGCCACCGTGCTTCTACACCTGCATTGCTTGCTGTTTGGGGTTTCTGTACAGCACTTTGAGATATCAGCTGATGTAAGAAGGGCTATATAAATACATTTGATTTGATTTGATTAGAAACCGGGTAGTTTGGATCCTGGATGCTTATTGGCTTACAGCCTTGGTCTATCAGACTATATACCACAGTGTAACGATTCTCCTCTTGTGAAGTAGAGGCGGACCAAAGCGCAGCGTGGTGGTTGTTCATTGTATTTTATTACGACACTATACATGAACAAACTAACGAAAAAACAAGAAACGTGAGAACTCAAAACCTAATACAGCCTATCTGGTGAACACTACACAAAGACAGGAACAATCACCCACAAACAAACAGTGAAACCCAGGCTACCTAAGTATGATTCTCAATCAGAGACAACTAATGACACCTGCCTCTGATTGAGAACCATACTAGGCCGAAAACATAGAACTGCCCCAAAACATAGAAAAACAAACATAGACTGCCCACCCAACTCACGCCCTGACCATACTAAATAAATGCAAAACAAAGGAAATAGAGGTCAGAACGTGACAGTACCCCCCCCCAAAGGTGCGGACTCCGGCCGCAAAACCTTGACCTATAGGGGAGGGTCTGGGTGGGCGTCTGTCCGCGGTGGCGGCTCTGGCGCGGGACGCGGACCCCACTTCGCCATTGTCTTAGTCCGCCTTATTGTCCGCCTCCGTGGCTTACTCACCATGCCCACCCCTCTCAATGACCCCACTGGACAGAGGGGCTGCTTGGGACAGAGGGGCAGCTCGGGACAGAGGTGAAGCAGCTGTTCGGGACAGAGGGGCGGCAGCTGCTCGGGACAGAGGGGCGGCAGCAGCTCGGGACAGAGGGGCGGCAGCTGCTCGGGACCGAGGGGCAGCAGCAGCTCGGGACAGAGGGGCGGCAGCAGCTCGGGACAGAGGGGCAGCTGCTCGGGACAGAGGGGCAGCTGCTCCGGGCGGAGGGGCTCTAGCGGCCCCTGGCTGACTGGCGGCACTGGCGGCCCCTGGCTGACTGGCGGCACTGGCGGCCCCTGGTTGACTGGCGGCACTGGCGGCCCCTGGCTGACTGGCGGCACTGGCGGCCCCTGGCTGACGGGCGTCACTGGCGGCCCCTGGTTGACTGGCGGCACTGGCGGCCCCTGGCTGACTGGCGGCACTGGCGGCCCCTGGCTGACTGGCGGCACTGGCGGCCACTGGCTGACGGGCGGCACTGGCGGCCCCTGGCTGACGGGCGGCACTGGCGGCTCCTGGCTGACGGGCGGCATTGGCGGCTCCTGGCAGACGGGCGGCACTGGCGGCGCTGGGCAGACGGGCGGCACTGGCGGCGCTGGGCAGACGGGCGGCACTGGCGGCGCTGGGCAGACGGGCGGCACTGGCGGCTCTGGGCAGACGGGCGGCGCTGGCGGCGTTGGGCAGACGGGCGGCACTGGCGGCGCTGGGCAGACGGGCGGCACTGGCGGCGCTGGGCAGACGGGCGGCGCTGGCGGCGTTGGGCAGACGGGCGGCGCTGGCGCTGGGCAGATGGGAAGCTCAGATGGCGCTGGGCAGACGGGAAGCTCCGGCAACGCTGGGCTGAGTAGCTCTCCTAGCGCCGAACAGGCGGGAGACTCCAGCAGCGCTGGAGAGGAGGAAGGCTCTGGTAGCGCCGGAGAGGCGGGAGGCTCCGGCAGAGGCGCCGGACAGGCGGGAGGCTCCGGACAGGCGGGAGGCTCCGGCAGAGGCGCCGGACAGGCGGGAGGCTCCGGCAGAGGCGCCGGACAGGCGGGAGGCTCCGGCAGAGGCGCCGGACAGACGGGAGACCCCGGCAGAGGCGCCGGACAGACGGGAGACTCCGGCAGCGCTGGAGAGGAGGAAGGCTCTGGACGGATGGGCCGGAGAGACAGCCTGGTACGGGGAGCTGCCACCGGAGGGCTGGGGTGTGGAGGTGGTGACGGATAGACCGGGCCGTGCAGGCGCACTGGAGCTCTTGAGCACCGAGCCTGCCCAACCTTACCCGGTTGAATGGTCCCGGTCGCCCTGCCAGTGCGGCGAGGTGGAATAGCCCGCACTGGGCTATGCAGGCGAACCGGGGACACCGTGCGCAATGCTGGTGCCATGTAAGCCGGCCCAAGGAGACGCACTGGAGACCAGATGCGTAGAGCCGGCTTCATGGCACTTGGCTCGATGCCCACTCTAGCCCGGCCGATACGCGGAGCTGGAATGTACCGCACCGGGCTGTGCACCCGCACTGGGGACACCGTGCGCTCCACAGCATAACACGGTGCCTGCCCGGTCTCTCTAGCCCCCCGGTAACCACAGGAAGTTGGCTCAGGTCTCCTACCTGGCGTAGCCATACTCCCTGTTAGCCCCCCCCCAATAAATTTTTGGGGCTGACTCCCGGGCTTCCACCCACGACGCCGCGCTGCCTCCTCATACCAGCGCCTCTCCGCTTTCGCCGCCTCCAGTTCTTCTTTGGGACGGCGATATTCTCCTGGCTGAGCCCAGGGTCCTCTTCCGTCTAATTCGTCCTCCCATGTCCATACCTCCTCGCGCTGCTCCTGCTGCTGCTTTTTCCGTTGCCCATTACCACACCGCTTGGTCCTGTTGTGGTGGGTGATTCTGTAACGATTCTCCTCTTGTGAAGTAGAGGCGGACCAAAGCGCAGCGTGGTGGTTGTTCATTGTATTTTATTACGACACTATACATGAACAAACTAACGAAAAAACAAGAAACGTGAGAACTCAAAACCTAATACAGCCTATCTGGTGAACACTACACAAAGACAGGAACAATCACCCACAAACAAACAGTGAAACCCAGGCTACCTAAGTATGATTCTCAATCAGAGACAACTAATGACACCTGCCTCTGATTGAGAACCATACTAGGCCGAAAACATAGAACTGCCCCAAAACATAGAAAAACAAACATAGACTGCCCACCCAACTCACGCCCTGACCATACTAAATAAATGCAAAACAAAGGAAATAGAGGTCAGAACGTGACACACAGGTATGATGCAAACTACAGTGGCTTTCGAAAGTATTCACCCCGGTTGGCATTTTTCCTATTTTGTTGCCTAACAATCTGGAATTAAAAATGTTTTTTTGGGGGGGTTCATATCATTTGATTTAGAAACATGCCTACCACTTTGAAGATGCAAAATATTTTTTATTGTGAAACAAACAAGAAATTAGACAACAAAACTGAAAACTTGAGCATGCATAACTATTCACCTCTAGCAAGTACAGCTAAAAGTCTCTTGTGATATGTCTCTATAAGCTTGGCACATCTAGCCACTGGGATTTTTGCCCATTCTTTAAGGCAAACTGCTCCAGCTCCTTCAAGTTGGATAGGTTCTGCAATGTATAGCAATCTTTAAGTTATACCACAGATTCTCAATTGGATTGAAGTCTGGGCTTTGAACAGGCCATTCCAAGACATTTAAATGTTTCCCCTTAAACCACTTGAGTGTTGCTTTAGCAGTATGCTAGGGTCATTGTCCTGCTGAAAGGTGAACCTTCGTCCTAGTCTCAAATCTCTGGAAGACTGAAACAGGTTTCCCTCAAGGATTTCCCTGTATTTAGCGCCATCCATTATTTCTTCAATTCTGACCAGATTCCCAGTCCCTGCTGATGAAAAACATCCCCACAGCATGATGCTGCCACCACCATGCTTCTATGTGGGGATGGTGTTCTTGGGGTGATGAGAGGTTTTGGGTTTGAACCAGACAAAATGTTTTTCTTGATGACCAAAAAGCTACATTTTAGTCCCATCTGACCAGAGTACCTTCTCCCATATGTTTGGGGAGTCTCCCACATGCCTTTTGGCGAACACCAAATGTGTTTGCTTATTTTTTTCTTTAAGCAATGCCTTTTTTTCTGGCCACTCTTCCGTAAAGCCCAGCTCTGTGGAGTGTACAGCTTAAAGGGGTCCTATGGACAGATACTCCAATCTCCGCTGTGGAGCTTTGCAGCTCCTTCAGGGTTATCTTTGGTCTCTTTGCTGCCTCTCTGATTAATGCTCTCCTTGCCTGGTCCGTGAGTTTTGGTGGGCGGCCCTTTCTTGGTAGGTTTGTTTTGGTGCCATATTCTTTACATTTTTTAATAATGGATTTAATGGTGCTCATTGGGATGTTCAAAGTTTCTGATCATTTATATAACCCAACCCTGATCTGTACTTCCCCACAACAATGTCCCTGACCTGTTTGGAGAGCTCCTTGTTCTCCATGGTGTCGCTTGCTTGGTGGTGCCCCTTGCTTAGTGGTGTTGCAGACTCTGGGGCCTTTCAGAACCGGTGTATACATACTGAGATCATGTGACACTTAGATTGCACATAGGTGGACTTAATTTAATTACTTATGTGACTTCTGCAGGTAATTGGTTGCACCAGATCTTATTTAGGGGCGTCATAGCAAAGGGGTGAATACATTTGCACGCACCACTTTTCCGTTATTTATTTTTTAGAATTTTTAAAAACTAGTTATTTTTTAAATTTCACTTCACCAATTAGGTCTATTTTGTGTATGTCAAATACATGAAATCCAAATAAAAATTCATTTAAATTACAGGTTGTAATGCAACAAAATTGGAAAAATGCCAAGGGGGATGAATACATTTGCAAGGCACTGTACTTGTTTACTGTTCCAATTATGTTGTTATTTGTATTTGTATTTATTGCCAAGGCAAAAGCTACTCTTCCTTGGGTCCAGCAACATTAAGGCAGTTACAGTTGAAGTCGGAAGTTTACATACAGTTTTTTCACAATTCCTGACATTTAATCCTAGTAAAAATTTCCTGTCTTAGGTCAGTTAGGATCACCACTTTGTTTTCAGAATGTGAAATGTCAGGATAATAGGAGAGAGAATGATTTACTTCAGCTTTTATTTATTTCATCACATTCCCAATGGGTCAGAAGTTTACACACACTCAATTAGTATTTGGTAGCATTGCCTTTAAATTGTTTATCTTGGGTCAAACATTCCAGGTAGCCTTCCACAAGCTTCCCACATTAAGTTGAGTGAATTCTGGCCCAATCCTCCTGGCAGAGCTGGTGTAACTGAGTCAGGTTTGTAGGCCTCCTTGCTCGCACGCGCTTTTTCAGTTCTGCCCACAAATCTTCTATAGGATTGAGGTCAGGACTTTGTAACGGCCACTCCAATACAGTGACTTTGTTGTCCTTAAGCCATTTTGCCACAACTTTGGAAGTATGCTTGGGGTCATTGTTTATTTGGAAGACCCATTTGTGACCAAGCTTTAACTTCCTGACTGATGTCTTGAGATATTGCTTCAATATATCCACATAATTTTCCATCCTCATGATGCCATCTATTGTGTGAAGTGCACCAGTCCCCCCTGCAGCAAAGCACCAGTGCTTCACGGTTAGGATGGTGTTCTTCGGCTTGCAAGCCTCTCCCTTTTTCCTCCAAACATAACGATGGTCATTATGGCCAAACAGTTTGTTTTTTGTTTCATCAGTCCAGAGGACATGTCTCCAAAAAGTACGATCTTTGTCTCCATGTGCAGTTGCAAACTGTAGTCTGGTTTTTTTATGGCGGTTTTGGAGCAGTGGCTTCTTCCTTGCTGAGCGGCCTTTCAGATTATGTGGATATAGGACTTGTTTTACTGCAGATATAGATACTTTTGTACCTGTTTCCTCCAGCTTCTTCACAAGGTCCTTTGCTGTTGTTCTGGGATTGATTTGCACTTTTCGCACCAAATACGTTAATCTCTAGGAGACAGAACGTGTCTCCTTCCTGAGCGGTATGACGGCTGCATGGTCCCATGGTGTACATAGTTGCGTACTATTGTTTGTACAGAAGAATGTGGTACCTTCAGAAAGTTGGAAATTGCTCCCAAGGATGAACCAGACTTGAGGAGGTCTACAATTTTGTTTCTGAGGTCTTGGCTAAAACTTCTGACCCACTGGAATTGTGATAAAGTGAATTATAAGTGAAATAATCTGACTGTAAACAATTGTGGGAAATATTACTTGTGTCATGCACAAAGTAGGTTTCCTAACCGACTTGCCAAAACTAGAGTTTGTTAACTAACAAGAAATTTGTGGAGTGGTTGAAAAATGAGTTGTAATGACTCCAACCTAAGTGCATGTCAACTTCCGACTTCAACTGTACATTGTAACTGCCAACGCCCCTGGGATAATGTGCATTTTCTGCAGCATTACGACAGCTCAACGACAAAATGTATTTGACCTGGGCTTGAGTCATTGATAAGTCATTGTCTCAACGCAACCTTGAAACGCGTGGACAGGCTTCAGTAGCCAAGATGATTTGGTTGGGCTCCGTCATTCCTGTAGAGCATCTTCTGTTTCCAGAAGGTGTCAAAGTTAGGGGCCTTCTACCCTGAGTTCTTCCAATTCAAGATCAGATCGGGAGTTACTTGCGCCTTCAACCTTTGTTCTGTCTTCTTCTCCGATGGCTTCAACCTCGGGTTCATATCCTCTGAGCTCCCCTTCATCGGACCGTGAGGCTGTCTGAGACTCCGAGCCCATTCAGCATCCACGATGGATACTACAGCTGGCTCGTGTCCATCGGGTCTGACCATCAGGTCCAGTACCATCATTCGACCATGGGTGTGAAAGATTCAGGGTAGAAGGCGTTGGAACCTCTGGATCCAGGGCGGCGAAGCTGTTTCTAGTCTGTGTCCAGTCCGGGCTTACCATTGCCAAGGAGGCCCCTATTGCCAGAGGTCGCTGCTTTTGACTTCCGCGGCGAGTGACATATCTCCAAGGCTGGTTTGTAGGATTGAGAATAGGAACATCCACCAAGTCATCTGGAAGCAACCTACTAACTCTGTTATCCAAGGAAGGGGGAAACCACTTTGGGGAGGGATCCCTGCAGAGCAGCGGCCAGTCGGCTGCAGAGCACCGGCCAGCCTGCTGTGGAGAGCCAACACGGCGGTGACACTTCCACGAGGCCAGAGTGGCATCCGGCTACTAGGGTAGTGTAGAAAGAAAAAGTAGGCGGGCATGGATTCCCCAGTAGCGTGTGTAAGTTCAATACTTGTTTGTTAAGAGTAGCCACTTTGCCCCTGTGGTCCTCTGCAAGCACACAGTTGCTACGTTGAAAGTCTGGGCGGTCCACATTGTCCCGCAATAGAGCAAACTAAACACAGCTCCTGCAGCTTTGAAAATGTTTATTGTCATCCTCCATTCGAGGTTACAGGATAGCTAGGCTAACCAGTTTACGGTGTATTTGGAAAGTATTCAGACCCATTTTTCCACATTTTGTTACGTTACAGCCTTATTCTAATATTGATTACATCGTTTTTCCCCTCATCAATCGACACACATTGCCCCATAATGACAAAGCAAACAAACAGGTTTTTAGAAAAATCTGAAATATCACATTTACATAAGTATTCAGACCCTTTACTCAGTACTTTGTTGAAGCACCTTTGACAGCTATGAGTCTTCTTGGGTATGACTCGACAAGCTTGGCACACCTGTATTTAGGGAGTTTCTCCCATTCTTCTCTGCAGATCCTCTCAAGCTCTGTCAGGTTGGATGGGGAGCGTCGCTGCACAGCTATTTGCAAATCTCTCCAGAGATGGTCTATCTGGTATAAGTCCGGGGTCTGGCTGGGCCACTCAAGGACATTCAGAGACTTGTCCCGAAGCCACTCCTTGGTTGTCTTGGCTGTGTGCTTAGGGTCAATGTCCTGTTGGAAGGTGAACCTTTGCCCCAGTCTGAGGTCCTGAGAGCTCTGGAGAAGGTTTCCGTCAAGGATCTCTCTGTACTTTTCTCCGTTCATCTTTCCCTCAATCCTGACTAGTCTCCCAGTCCCTGCCACTGAAAAACATCCCCACAGCATGATGCTGCTACCACCGTGCTTCACCGTAGGGATGGTGCCAGGTTTCCTCCAGATGTGACACTTGGCATTCAGTTCAATCTTGGTTTCATCAGACCAGAGAATCTTGTTTCTCATGGTCTGACAGTCTTTAGGTGCCTTTTGGCAAACTCAAGCAGGCTGTCATGTGCCTTTTACTGAGGATTGGCTTCTGTCTGGCCACCGTACCATAAAGGCATGATTGGTGGAGTGCTGGAAAGTTCTCCCATCTCCACAGAGGAACTCTAGAACTCTATCAGAGAGACTGATCAGGCTCTTGGTCACCTCACGGTTCAAGACCCTCTCTCCGATTGCTCAGTTTGGCCGGGTGGCCAGCTCTAGGAAGAGTCTTGGTGGTTTCAAACTTCAATTTAAAAATCATGGAGTAAATGTGATATTTCATTTTATTTTTTATAAATTTGTCCCCCCCCCCACACATTTCTAAAAAACTGTTTTTGCTTTGTCATTATGGGGTATAGATTGTGTAGATTGCAGAGGTGGGAAAAAAACACATTTTTTTTATCATTTTTAGAATAAGTCTGTAACGTAACAAAATGTGGAAAAAGTGAAGGGGTCTGAATACTTTCCGAATGCCCTGTAAATGCTCATCCATACACACCTACAACCTCTGGATTTGAACAGGAGTTCCTGATGGAGTTCCTCTGGATTGGTTTCAAAAAAGTGTTCATTCCACAGTTAAAAAGGACAACCCTTCTATCCCTAACTCAGTGTAGCATAACCCTCCCCTCAGAGGAACAGGGTCACCTCCAGGCTCCAAGCCAGGCTGCCTGAATCACACACAGATGTGGCTATGAAGTCACAGATCATACCACGCACACTTCTCCACACTACACCACCCCCTAACACATGTTAAACCAGCCCTCTTGTCAACCAGCGTCACTAGTTATTTTTGCAAGTGTGTAAAAATGATTGCCTTTCTCTATGACTATCACTAGTTGTTTCTGCAAATGAGTGTCACCTTTGGTTGGTTCCTGTGAATGGGTGCCACCTTTGATTGGTTCCTGTGAATGATTGCCACCTTTGACTGGTTCCTGTGAATGAGTGCCACCTTTGATTGGTTCCTGTGAATGAGTGCAACCTTTGACTGGGTCCTGTGAATGAGTACCACCTTTGATTGGTTCCTGTGAATGAGTGCCACTAGTTGTTCCTGTGAATGAGTGCCACCTTTGATTGGTTCCTGTGAATGAGTGCAACCTTTGATTGGTTCCTGTGAATGAGTGCCACCTTTGATTGGTTCCTGTGAATGAGTGCAACCTTTGATTAGTTCCTGTGAATTAGTGTCATTTTTTTGTGTTTTTTTGTGAATGAGATTCACCTTTAATTGGTTCTTGTGAATGGTTGCCACTTTTGATTGGTTCCTGTGAATGAGTGCCACCTTTGATTGGTTCCTGTGAATGAGTGCAACCTTTGATTGGTTCCTGTGAATGAGTGCCACCTTTGATTCGTTCCTGTGAATGAGTGCCACCTTTGATTGGTTCCTGTGAATGAGTGCAACCTTTGACTGGTTCCTGTGAATGAGTGCCACCTTTGATTGGTTCCTGTGAATGAGTGCAACCTTTGATTGGTTCCTGTGAATGAGTGCAACCTTTGACTGGTTCCTGTGAATGAGTGCAACCTTTGATTGGTTCCTGTGAATGAGTGTCGCAAGTTGTTCTTGTGAATTAGTATCACCTTTGATTGGTTCTTGTGAATGAGTGAAACCTTTGATTGTTTCCTGTGACTGAGTGTCACTGTCGATTGGTTCCTGTGAAACATCAGTACTGTCATTTTTAGTATTTTGGTTAGTTTTCAATAAAACAATTCTCAGAGCAGGCTCAAGTGACATAAATGGTCTTCTGTATGTGGACTAGTGTATGTGGACTAGTGTATGTAGACTACTGTAAGTGGACTAGTGTATGTAGACTGCTCTATCTGGACTACTCTATGTGGACTACTCTATGTGAACTACTCTATGTAGACAACTGTATATGGACCAGTGGTGTAGACCTTACCGTGAAATGCTTAGAAAATATGTTCTAAATAAACTAGCATTATGACTAATGAATCCAGGTAACATCTCCAGCCCTCTCCAATAGGGCATTATTTAATAAGGCCGATGGGGTGTGGTAGCTGACCAATATACCACGGCTAAGGGCTGCTCTTAGGCCCAATGTGAAATGTGTGTTATATTATACAGCGCCTTCGGAGAGTATTCAGACCCCTTTACTTATTCCTTTTTACCTTATAGCCTTATTCTAAAATGGATTAAATAAATATGAATACTCAGCAATCCACACACAATACCCCATAATGACAAAGCAAAGACAGGTTTTTAGAAATGTTTGCAAATTTATTACAAATTAAAAACAGAAATACCTTATTTACATAAGTATTCAGACCCTTTGCTTTGAGACTCGAAATTGAGCTCAGGTGCATCCTGTTTCCATTGATCATCCTTGAGATGTTTCGACAACTTGATTGGAGTCCACCGGTGGTAAATTCAATTGATATGACTTGGAAAGGCACACACCTGTCTATATAAGGTCCCACAGTTGACAGTGCATGTCAGAGCAGAAACCAAGCCATGAGGTCAAAGGAATTGTCCGTAGAGCATCAAGACAGGATTGTGTCGAGGCACAGATCTGGGGAAGGGATGAAGGTCCCCAAGAACACAGTGACTTCCATCATTCTTAAATGGAAGAAGTTTGGAACCACCAAGGCTCTTCTTAGATCTGGCCTTCCGGCCAAACTGAGCAATCGGGGGAGAAGGGCCTTAGTCAGGGAGGTGATCAAGAACCCGATTGTCACTCTGACAGAGCTCTAGAGTTCGTCTGTGTAGATGGGAGAACCTTCCAGAAGGATAACCATCTCTGCAGCACTCCACCAATCAGGCCTTTATGGTAGAGTGGCCAGACGGATGCCACTCCTTAGTAAAAGGCACATGACAGCCTGCTTGGAGTTCGCCAAAAGGCACCTAAAGACTCTCAGACCATGAGAAACAAGATTCTCTGGTCTAATGAAACCAAGATCGAACTCTTTGGCCTGAATGCCAAGCGTCACATCTGGAGGAAACCTGGCACCATCCTTATGGTGAAGCATGGTGGTGGCAGAATCATGCTATGGGAATGTTTTTCAGGGGCAGGGACAGGGAGACTAGTCAGGATCGAGGCAGAGATGAACAGAGCAAAGTACAGAGAGATCCTTGATGAAAACCTGCTCCAGAGCTCTCAGGACCTTAGACTGGAGCAAAGGTTCACCTACCAACACGACAACAACCCTAAGCACACAGCCAAGTTTCAGCCTGTTTTAGGTAATCAGCATCCAGGATCCAAACTACTCGGTTTGTAAACAGAGATGGATCCCTGTGGAGAGACATTGCGCTTTCATCTCCTTTGAACTCTCTGACACAGAATTGCGGTTGGACAAGTTACTCTGTCTTTTAAAATGATGCATAGTTGAGATGTCATCCATGGGGTGTTGTCTGAGTTAGGGTGGATTTAAAAAATATTTTTTGCTGTGTGCTGCGGCCTTAGGGTGCTGGCCTTCACACATCTGTGTGGACCACAGTGCGTGGAATAGGCAGAACGTACTGTTGGAGAAAACAAAAGGTTGGTTTTGGTTGTTTTGGATTAGGACTCCACCGCTCTCTCTCTCTCTTACTTCTCTCTCTGCTCTCTATTTAAATTTCTCTCTCTCTGCTCTCTCTCTCTGCTCTCTCTTTGCTCTCTATTTGAATTTCTCTCTCTCTCTTTGAATTTATCTGTCTCTGTCCTATGTCTTTCTCTCTCTCTCCTCTCTGGCTCTCTTTTCTTTCTCTCCTTCTCCCTCACCCTCTCTTTGGTGTGGGTTTAATGTTACTGAAGTAACTAAGGGAATCCAGCGGTGGTTATGGGCTGAGGCCCCAGCTAATTCTCAGCTGGATGGATTTGTTTTCCTCCAGTGTTGTGGCATCCGCCTGTTTCCCACAGTAACCTGACGAGTGACAGGAGAGGCCTAAAGCTTGCTGCCTCCAGCAACTCTCATCTCTACCACATCACCATGGTATGGGGTACACAGTGTGTGTGTGTGTTTGTATGTCAAGTGCGTGCATGCTTGTTAGTGTGTGAGAGTTGAGTGTATTTGTGTGCTTGTATGCATGTGTGTGCAGACGTGTGTGTGCAGACGTGTCATGTCCGTAGGGGGCACAAGGGCACGTGCCCCCTCAGATTGTATATTTTTTCTGATATTAATTTACTAAACTTAATTTTTAAGCCCACACTTTATCATAATTATTTATAAAAATATCTGTCATCGGTATTTTGCGGATGGGGCACACTGACGGGACTAGGCAAAGAGTACCCCCCCCCCCCCCCCCCCCACATTCTCCCTAGTAAGTCATTCCTTCCATGGACACACACAGCATTTGATTTGATTTTAGCTGCCGGTGATGGGCAGGACTCGCAGCAGGTATGTTTGTAAATTAATTTCCTAAAGCTATTTACCCTATTGATTCTTTCTTGATGAATAAATATAACTAAAATGTTTTTGTTGTGTCTCTGTAACACTAGCCACCTAGACATTTTACGAAGTTGGCTTTAGCTTGCCAACTAGATATATTCTCATAACTAGCTACCAAGCTACTTCAGGAAATCAATCAAGGTAGATTAGCTAGCATGTCAAATTATCTTAGCTGGCATAACTGCCGGCAAGGTTGGTAGACTTTAGAAAATACTAAAATGGTTTTAATTATTGGGTTAAGATACTATATACCAGTGTGGCATTTGTACTACACTCCTAAGGCTTAAAAGTTCTTAAAGAATCAATTCAAATCATAATTGAACAAGAGGTACGCTTAGATAACCTATGCAGAAAAATACACATATTTTTAACATAGAATTAGGAATTATGATTATGGCTAAAGATTGCAGGAAAAATCTGTTTCAGATATTTGAAAAATGCAATATTCTCCATCCCCCTCCATCATCACGTACTTTGTACCCCTTCTACAGTAATGGGTGCATGACACCCCTGTGTGTGTGTGCGTGCAGTCGTCTACTCTGCTGTTTAACACCAACATTAAATCGATCTTGCCTGCTGCTCTCCTTCTGTCAATACTTCACTCTCCCTTTCCCGGTTCCTCCTCCCTCTCTCCTGGTCCTCCATTTGGCCTTTCACTAAACACTGCAAACCTCTGGACCTAAGATTGTAACTCATGCCTGTACATGCCTGGTCCATTTGATGTCTGCCCTCTCACTCTCTGCACCACTTGAAAATCAGATATGAATGCCCTGAAAGCCTTTAATTAGGCCAAACCAGAGCCATATATTTAGAGAGTTAGGCCAACCGTGAGAATTTGAAAATGGATCTAATTCTAGATATTCTGTTACATAGCATTGTTTAAAATTTCCCCATGTTAATGGGGAGCTAACATGGCTGCCATAGAACATTGTAGTGTCATGTAAATGCATCATAATGTAGAAACTGCACTGGCCCAACTCTCTAAATACATGGCTTTTGGCCAAACTATAAGTGGAGGGGGTTAGGAAGCTACCTCCAAGGGCATTGGCAACTTCCAAACTAGTAAGGGTCATAGATGAAAGTTGTGCAGGTTGGCATTTATTGTCATGAATCTTGCCCTGAAGGCAGCTCCGCAGAATAGTCACTAGCTGGAACAGCCACACAGTCATTCAATCTGATTTTAAACCTAACCCCAACCTTAAAGTGGCTATCAGAAATGTAAAAAACTAGCAAAGCATTTTGGTAAAAAGTTGAGGGACGGAGCTATAGACAGAGCTATAGATACATTAGGTGGTGTTTCGAGGCTTTACAGCTTTGCTTACATTGACATTGTTTACAAACATTGCAGTAAAACAAGCTTGTGTTTTGGGTTCTGATAGGGTATGACAGTTGAACTGAGCTCATGAAGAATTTATACTCTTCTTCAAGAATCAATGGATAAATATCATTCATTAAAAAATGGATGCAGCAACTGCAGATTTCACCTTTTGACACTATCCTTAATCACACTGCTAACCCTAATGCCTAACCCTAACCTTCAATTAAGACCTAAAAGCAAATGTTAGTTTTCATTCAATTGTTTTGATATAGACAATTTGGTCTTTGCAGTTGGGCCAAATAGTAGAAATCGCTCAGTTCTGTCTCCAGGGCAAGATTCATGGCAATAAACATCATCCTGCAAAAGTTGCTGGGAAAGTAGCCCTGTTTCTGCCCTAGTCATGACTGTACTATACATGCTGTAAACTACAAAGGGAGAAGCCAAATTCTGAACCACACCCTTCTCAAGTACGTACTCTGATACTCTTCACTCCGTTCTTCCCCCCCATTTGACCAGATCTCAGCTATTACCAATGTTATCAGTAATTACTAGCAATTCATTTATCATAAGCAGTTGATATGCTATGGCAAAACTCAATAAGTTACTAATTAATGTTGTATCCCTGTTCTGTCTTACTGGTTTCTTGTGGCAGGTGAAGTCTCAAAAAGTACTAAATAACACTGAGTGAACAAAACATTAAGAACACCAGATCTTTCCATGACATAGACTGACCAGGGGACTCCAAGTGAAAGCTATGATCCCTTATTGATGTCACCTGTTAAATCCATTTCAATCGGTTTAGATGAAGGGGAGGAGACAGGCTAAAGAAGGATTTTCAAGCCTTGAGACATGGATTATGAGCGTGCCATTCAGAGGGTGAATGGGCAAGACTAAATATTTAAATGCATTTGAACAGGGAATGGTAGTAGGTGCCAAGCGCACCGGTTTGTGTCTAGAATTGCAATACTGCTGGCTTTTTCACGCCCAACAGTTTCCTGTGTGTATCAAGAATGGTTACACGTGTTCTGCCACTGCGAGGACGATCAGCTGTCCGTCCTGTCTCCCTGTAGCTCTGTCTTAGGAGTCTCACAGTACGGACATTGCAATTTATTGCCCTGGCCACATCTGTAGTCCTCATGCCTCCTTGCAGCATGCCTAAGGCACGTTCACGTAGATTAGCAGGGACCTTGGGCATCTTTCTTTTTGTGTTTTTCAGAGTCAGTAGAAAGGCCTCTTTAGTGTCCTAAGTTTTCATAACTGTGACCTTAATTGCAGACCGTCTGTAAGCTGTTAGTGTCTTAATGACCATTCCACAGGTGCATGTTCATTAATTGTTTATGGTTCATTGAACAAGCATGGTAAACAGTGTTTAAACCCTTTACAATGAAGATCTGTAAAGTTATTTGGATTTTTACGTATTATCTTTGAAAGACAGGGTCCTTGTTGGGAACCGTTGCTATAGCCTGTCGTACAGGGGTGTTTCTGCCTGGATGAGCAAGCTTCAATTATTACTGTTGACACACAGAGCCTGTCAGGAACTGGTGAGAGATTGATCAAGATTGTAATCATACAATTGCGCATGTCAGTCAGGCCGAGGAAGAAATGGAATCTGCACTTTATCACCAGGAAACAGACTAAGGGAAGGTGTGCCCCTGTCAGACATGTGCATTGGCACACTTTGAATCGCCATTGCAGGTGAATGGTCAGAAAGTCTAATGGGTAAAGTGTTGGTAATGCCCTTCAAATAAATATTGAGCTGGAATATTGTGCTGGAAATGCAGCATCCTATCTAACTATTG
This sequence comes from Oncorhynchus clarkii lewisi, assembly GCF_045791955.1. Classification (NCBI taxonomy): domain Eukaryota; kingdom Metazoa; phylum Chordata; class Actinopteri; order Salmoniformes; family Salmonidae; genus Oncorhynchus; species Oncorhynchus clarkii. The sequence goes on from NC_092177.1 coordinate 24,024,458, forward strand.
TAATGGCTGTCACAATACCCTATAATGTCAAAGTGGAATTATGTTTTTAGAATTTTTTACAAATTAATACAAAATTAAAAGCTGAAGTGTCTTGAGTCAGTTTGTATTTATTATGGATCCCCATTAGTTCCTGCCAAGGCAGCAGCTACTCTTCCTGGGGTTTAATGTGGATCCCCATTAGTTCCAGCCAAGGCAGCAGCTACTCTTCCTGGGGTCCAAACACATTAAGACACTTACATTACACATAAAACAAAAGATAAACCATCACATAAAATAACACTGTCACACCACCACAACACAAAATGTATACCACTAGACAACAATATTACAATGCACGGGTGTGTAGATTGCGTGTGCTAGCGCTTGTGTGCGTAGGCGTGTCTACCTGTGTGTGTGTCTCTTCACAGTCCTGGCTGTTCCATAAGGTGTATTTTAATCTGTTAACCGATTCTACAGCTTGCATCCGTTTTCTGAGGTGGAATAGAGCCTCATATAGTACTGTGCACATCCCGTAGTCTGTTCTGGAATTGTGAAGGATTGTGAAGACCTCTGGTGGCATGTCTTGTGGGGTATTAATGGGTGTCCGAGTAGTTTAAACAGACAGCTCGGTGCATTCAGCTCTTACAAAGACAAGCAGTGACGAAGTCAATCTCTCCTCCACTTGGAGTCCTGATAGACTGACATGTCTATTATTAATGTTGGCTCTCCGTGTACATTTAAGGGCCAGCCGTGCTGGATCAACAACATTATAGTTACTCCACAATACTGACCTAATTGTCCTGTAGGTTTATGCTCCAACCCTAATCTAGCACACCCGATTCTAATAATCAGCTAGTTGAAGGTAAATCTCCAGTAAGGTAAATCTCAAGGGTTCGAAAAACTCTTCTGTACAGAATAAAAATATTCCAAAATAAAGCAATACAGCAAAAAATGTGGCAAAGGAATTCACTTTTTGTCCTGAACAAGTGTATTGTTTATGGCATATACAATACATTACTGAGCACCACATATTTTCAAGCAAAGTGGTGGCCTGCATCATGTTATGGGTATGCTTTTAATCATTAAGCACTGGGGAGGTTTTCAGGATAAAAAAAAAACTAAATGGAGCCAACTAGAGGAAAACCTGGTTGTCTGCTTTCCAAACACAAGGCCAAATCTTTACTGGAGTTGCTTACCAAGAAGACAGTGAATGTTCTGCGTGGCCAAGTTACAGGTTTGACTTAAATCTATGGCAAGATCTGAAAATGGTTGACTAGCTATGATTAAAAACCAATTTCACAGAGCTTGAAGCATATAGAAAATAATAAAGTGGGCAAATGTGCCACAATCCAGGTGTGAAAAGCTCTTAAGACACTTATCCAGAAAGACTCAGTTGTAATTAATCACTGGAGCCTTGTGCCATCTAGCGTCCATGAGATGCAACTGTCAAATCAGCAAAAGTTTCACAACTTAAATATTTAACCTAACAGCGGACCCTAATGGAGGATTTTAAGACTGTGGAATGTTAGACAATCATTCAACATAAAATACACTAGTTTAGCAACCCCATTCCCCCCAAAAAGTCCATCTTTAAATCGACTGAAGCTGTTTCATAAACAAAGTCTGCCCTGTCCTTTTATATGGTGGGGAGGGGTCTTCCAGGCCCTTTAGAGTTAACCTTTAAGAGTAATAACATTCAGACCAGAAACATTGGGAGTAATTTCGTTTGTGTTGAGTTTATTTACAGCTGAATTCAGTGGGAAAAGCTATCCCTTGTGCAACAAACTATTGGAATTCATAAACATCTTGCAAAAACAGCATTGATTCTAAAATAATAGTTAATATAAAAAACACATTTCAAATGACTACTTCAATGCATAGGCCTTCATATCAATATATTCTTAAAGCATTACAGACTTGTATATGGAAATATCATAACACACCATTTAATACCTATAACATAATATCTGGATGTTATATTATTATTATTTTTAAATTCCAGGTTAGCAGTAGCCACACTCTCATCCAATAACTAACTTAAGTAATAGTACTAAGACTGTCAAATAAAAAGTCAACTGATATGGCAGATGTCAGAAGCAAGCTTAGGCACAACATCAGTAAGACCACATCACTGCCCCACCCCCCAAAATAACTATACAAAACTATCAAACTACAAAAACATAAGACTGTCAGAGGTGATGGAGTCTAGTTGAGTGAAATTGCATTGGCTGGGGGCTGTACAGTGCTTTTAGCGAGAGGGAGTTCAATATAATGAACCATGGCGGTTTTTGTCAGTCAGAGCAGGGGACTGATTGAACCAGTAGCTGGGCTTAAGGAGACCATATGACAAGATCTCCTCTGACGCCCGGGATCCTTCAAGTCAAAGTCCCATTAACCGGCTCTTCAAATGTTATGTCAAAATACATTCGGTACTCACCACAATATGGCGTTTCGCAGAGCAACTATTTTCATACTGCCGTTACACACAGTATGTACTTTCAAAAAAGGTAAAAAATAATAAAAAATATTTGTTTTGACCAAATGCGCATGCACCAAATCCAATGACTCATTACTGCCACGCACAGGTCAGCTGATCCAGCAGCAGTACAGTATCGCAAAATACATTTTTAGGAGGTAAACGCTATGCGTAACGGCAGTATGAAGATAGTTGCTCTGCGAAACGCCATATTGTGGTGAGTACCGAATGTATTTTGACATAACATTTGAAGAGCCGGTTAATGGGACTTTGACTTGAAGGACCCTGAGCGTCAGAGAAGATCTCGTCATATTCACGGTTTCTTCAAATACAGGTACTGGTTTAGTGACTCATGAGACATTACGGTTTCCTCAAGCACAGGTACTGGTTTAGTGACTCATGAGACATTACGGTTTCCTCAAGCACAGATACTGGTTCAGTGACTCGTGAGACATCAAAACCACCATTTCAATCTCATGACATCGCAGACGACAATGGCAACCGGGCACCATATGCCAAAGCACCCAGAAACTGAAGAAGTGACCCTCTTGAGGCGAGGTGGTTGGAAATACTCCATTTGGTGCTTTAATTGGACCAAGGAGGGTCGGTAGAATTCAGGAGAAGGGGTTCCTGGGGGTATCAGAATCCTGACGGCGTCAGGACGTTCATGTCCCGGGGTTTGAGTTTGTGTGGGCGAGTCTGGGGGGGTCTCTTACCCTCGATGCCGCTGATCTCGATCTTCGGGGGGTTGAACTTGGCAGGGTCATCCACCATGAGGTTGACCTGGGTCTTAATGCCTTCCATGGTGTTGGACTTTGGCACGCCAAAGTACGACTGCAGAGTGAAGCCTGAGGGACAGCAGAGGAGACAAGGACGTTACTCAACTGACAAAAAGGTATATAATCAATATACCAAAAACAGCAACATCCATTACATTCCAAGTCATTCTTAAAAGCATTCTCTCTCGGGAACACAAAGTCCACAATGACAGCTCAGCCAACAGTCATAATAATAGAGACTCCTGAGGGACTGATTTCTCACCTGTGTTGGTTTCTGAACCAGGGTCAGTAGAGGACTTCTGTACTACTGGGCGAGAAGTTCCAAAGAAGCTCCACCTCTCCCCTCCTGCTCCTCCTCCCTCATTGCCTCCCATTTCTGGGCTGAAGTTAGGACTGCCAAGCTCCGGTGTGGTGAGAAACGGTGCTGGACTCAGGCTGTTGAACCAGCTCCTGTGCCCCCACACACATTAACAAGATTAGAGACATGGAACAGTTGTACACAAAAGTGCCATCTGAAATTAATCTTTGCATCTATTGCTTATTCTGAGGAAAGTGGAGAAGTTCTATTCTACTACATACCTGCGGTTGAGTATCAGTGGAGAAGTTCTATTCTACTACATACTTGGGGTTGAGTATCAGTGGAGAAGTTCTATTCTACTACATACCTGGGGTTGAGTATCAGTGGAGAAGTTCTATTCTACTACATACCTGGGGTTGAGTATCAGTGGAGAAGTTCTATTCTACTACATACTTGGGGTTGAGTATCAGTGGAGAAGTTCTATTCTACTACATACCTGGGGTTGAGTATCAGTGGAGAAGTTCTATTCAACTACATACCTGGGGTTGAGTATCAGTGGAGAAGTTCTATTCTACTACATACCTGCGGTTGAGTATCGGTGATGTGTGGGGACTGACGCTGGGGGTAACGGAGGGGGTCCCGGAAGGGGTGCCACAAGGGGTGGATTGAGCTGATGTCGAAAGCCTGTCCTCCTTGAAGTCCCCACTTGGCATTCTCAGCTTCTGCAGAGACAAAGAGGAAGAAAGATGCAGCTTAGAGATGTTGTTCAGTAGCTCCCTGTCTGCAGCCCATGAGGGAGAGAGAGAGGTGTGTGATTTGCAAGACATTTACAGACAACACACATGACAAGAAGACACAGCAAGATTGTGACATTGGCCAGCCATCATTTGACTCGCCTCACAAACACACAAACCAAAGCCCAGTTTGGCCTGCCCCCCCTCTTTTGTTTCTGTGTCAAACTAAGGGAAACCGCTGACCGCCCTTAACCTCAGTCAATGGGAGAGATAGCCACTCAGGGGGCACTGAACAGATGGATTGAAGATTCTCTGGTGGGCCAACAGGCTACAAAGTCCACTGGACCGGCACAAAGACAAATGGCCTTCTAATACCCTTCTCTATGCAGGGATCCCATTCCCATCAGTCCAAAATTAGAAGCTCACTGCATATCAAGTATTTTTATTATGTGTATATCTTAAACGCATCAAGCCAGGGAGTGTTCTTCCTAGGCCAAACAAGACAGGCAAACCACATGTCCTGCTCCCACCCAGAAAGAAACCAAACCACCCTCAAGACCTGTCACCAAACATCCCTATTACCCATATTATCCATAGCAGGATAACCCTGCCAATATGGTTCCCCAGGTAGGTAGCAATTAGAGGTCGACCGATTAAATCGGAATGGCCGATTAATTAGGGCCGATTTCAAGTTTTCATAACAATCGGAAATCTGTATTTTTGGGCGCCGATTTGACCATTTTTTTTTTTATACCTTTATTTAACTAGGCAAGTCAGTTAAGAACACATTCTTATTTTCAATGACGGCCTAGGAACAGTGGGTTAACTGCCTCGATCAGGGGCAGAAAGACAGATTTTCACCATGACAGCTCCGGGGATCCAATCTTGCAACCTTATAGTTAACTAGTCCAACGCAATAACGACCTGCCTCTCTCTCGTTGCACTCCACAAGGAGACTGCCTGTTACGCGAATGCAGTAAGCCAAGGTAAGTTGCTAGCTAGCATTAAACTTATCTTATAAAAAACAATCACTCATAATCACTAGTTAACTACACATTGTTGATGATATTATCTAGCATGTCCTGCATTGCATATAATCTGACTGAGCATACAAGCAGACAAGTATCTAAGGATCTGACTGAGCGGTGGTAGGCAGAAGCAGGCTCGTAAACATTCATTCAAACAGCACTTTCGTGCGTTTTGCCAGCAGCTCTTTGTTGTGCGTCAAGCATTTAACTGTTTATGACTTCAAGCCTATCAACTCTCGAGATGAGACAGGTGTAACCGAAGTGAAATGGCTAGCTAGTTAACGCGTGCTAATAGCGTTTCAAACGTCACTCGCTCTGAGCCTTCTAGTAGTTGTTCCCCTTGCTCTGCATGGGTAACACTGCTTCGATGGTGGCTGTTGTCGTTGTGTTGCTGGTTCGAGCCCAGGGAGGAGCGAGGAAAGCTATACCGCTACACTGGCAATACTAAAGTGCCTATAAGAACATCTAATAGTCAAAGGTTAATGAAATACAAATGGTATAGAGGGAAATAGGCCTATAATTCCTATAATAACTACAACCTAAAACTTCTTACCTGGGAATATTGAAGACTCATGTTAAAAGGAACCACTAGCTTTCATATGTTCTCATGTTCTGAGCAAGGAACTGAAACATTAGCTTTCTTACATAGCACATATTGCACTTTTACTTTCTTCTCCAACACTTTGTTTTTGCATTATTTAAACCAAATTGAACATGTTTCATTATTTAGTTGAGTCTAAATTGATTTTATTGATGTATTATATTAAGTTAAAATAAGTGATCATTCAGTATTGTTGTAATTGTCATTATTACAAACAAAAAAATTATAATAATGTAAAAAATAAAAAAATAAAAAATTGGCCGATTAATCGGTATCTGCTTTTTTGGTCCTCCAATAATCGGTATTGGCATTGAAAAATCATAATCGGTCGACCTCTAGTAGCAATATTCACCGAAGATTAGGCAATCTAGAGAGAGTTTCCCAGCTAATAGTCCATTGTCCTATGCTATAGGCTAGTGAAAAAGCTCCAATCTTACCATTTTGAGTCTCTGGATTTTGGTTACTACCATCTCTGGAACAATATTCTCAATGTTCATCCTCCATTCTGTCGAGGAATATTGGGATGAATATTCCGTACCTCTGTGTGTACTATCTCCGTCTGTTCTCCAGGTTGCAATCCTTGCTCTTAAGTTCTGCTCACTGTACTGCTCATCATTCCAATGTGGCTGATGCACTGTCTGTCCCCTCTTGGTTTGCTCTGCTCCTAACATTCTATCTAAGGGTTTCCTCTAGGGTTTCAGCACCTGACCGAAACATAACCTTTTGGAACCCTGCCTGTCGAATCCAAATCTGGTGTCGACCACGGCTCCAGACGGTTGGTCAGGGACCACATGTTTATGTCACACCCATGCACCTGTCAAAGACCCAGGAGGGGGGTAAATCTCTGACCATGTGACATTGATAGAGCACACCCTTTTAGTAGGAAGGGCACTCTCGATTGTGATTTCTGATATATCATCAAAATAAATACATTGCAGCACAATTTCAGACTCATTCCACAGTTTTTACATGATTAAGTACAATACCATTGGAAAGATCCATTTATAATGCTAAAACTTAAGTTGAAAATTATGCTGTCACTGCTTCCTGTTGACACGACATTTTGATAAATAGCCAAATGTCAAAACACAGCTTTAACTTGTCCAAATCAAAAACCAATGCGGAGAAACAGTTTGTGATATACTGAAAACATAAAATTTACTATCTACGCTGAGTATACAAAACATTAAGAACACTCCATAACAGACTAACCAGGTGAATCCAATGATCCCTTATTGATGTCACCTGTTAAATCCACTTCAAAAAACAGTTTCCCGTGTGTATCAAGAATGGTCCACCACCCAAAACTGTGGGAAGCATTGTAGTCAACATGGGCTGACATCACTGTGAAATGCTTTATACACCTTGTAGGGTCCATGCCCTGACGAATTCGGGCTGTTCTTATGAACTCAATATTAGGAAGAAGGTGTTCATAATGTTTTGTATACTCAGGGTACACATAAATGTGCAGCAAAAGTAACTATTTATTTTAACGTTACTTGTTACAAGTGGCAATAAATCACTCAACTATTAGGAGAAAATGTGGTTGTATGCGCTGTTGAAACGAGCAACAACAACAAAAACGTCGTATTATTGTATCGACGTGCTACGGAGTCGAAGGTTCGTCAACACACGCTTGGGCCAGACTGGCAAAAACTGGATCTAGCCTGATCAACTGTTTGTTTAACCCGGACCTCACCAAACAACGTCAGCTAGCAAGCTACAGTAGTTATTAGCTAGCACAAAGTGGCCCCGTTTCTGTTAGCGGTATAACGTTACCCAGAAGTTAATAAGTATTACCCAATCAGCTATATGACTAGTCATTGTGTATATACTGTATGTTAAATTATCTTCGTTTCAGCTTTTTTTGTTGCTAACGTATGGTAGGCCTCCGTTTATATTACTGTTAGGTTAATTTAGCGAACGTTAGGCCTCGACATACAGGATATTGTCAAGGAAAAATGAAACAAATCTAATGAAATACCTTTTCATGAGAAGATTCCTTTGACTTTCCAGTACGATCCACTCTGTCATTTTATCCATTATTCGTATTTTGTATTCAAGTTTAATTGACAAATAAAGCACGGAGGCGGAGGTACAATGATGTGTAGCTAGCTAAGTTAGCTACAAACCGGAAAAAAAAACCATTTGTTACAGGCTTTCTGATTGGCTGTTTCAGGAAAATATGGGCGATCATGTCATTTTAAGTGTGTTGCCTGGCAACATGCAAAGCACAGAGAAATACATTATAGAACAGACTCATTCTTATTATACCTCAGTGGAACATACGGCATTAGCTATGGTTTACTACAAGTGTCAAAAGAACATAGAACTAGAATCGAGAACATCGAAATCGACCATCGAAATCGAATCGAGAACCTGACAACAAATCAGATGATCTAAAAACAAATACATCACACAAGGAAATAGCCCTGCTTTATTGTGGTTGACAATGTATATAAGCTATTGTCGAGCCATTATATGTGTTGATGAAAATGAGTCCACCATATATATATATGTGGATACCATTTACCTATAAAATAACTGAATATAGATTATGATTATAGTACTAAAATGACTGTGTAACATGAGTGGATATTGATGGAATTCATATATGTAACAGGGTTGGTTATAATTCTACTTGCTACTTTAGAAAAATGTATTTTAATGTTTTTGTATTCAGATTGATTGGATGACTTTACATGGGTAGTTTGGTTCCTGGATGCTGATTGGGTGACAGGGAAGGACAAAACATTTATTTGTACTGTTCTAATTACGTTGGTAACCAGTTTATAATAGCAATAAGGCACCTCGGGGGTTTGTGGTATATGGCCAATGTACATGGCTAAGGGCGGTATCCAGGCACACCGTGTTGCATCATGCATAACAGCCCTTAGCCGTGGTATATTGGCCATATACCACACCACCTCGTGCCTTATTGCTTAAATATACCACGGGTATGACGCAAAACTACTTGTTTACTGTTCTAATTACATTGGTAACCGGTTTATAATAACAATATGGCACCTCAGGCATGTGTGGTATATGACCAATATACTACGGCGTTGTGCATTAGAACAGCTCTTAGTCATAGTACAGTATATTGGCCTCATACCATATCCCCTCAGGCCTTATTTCTTAATTATTGAATAATTGTTTCTGATTGGCTTGAAGGGCATTCTAGAATGGGCATTAAAACCATATAATGGACAGTTGGAAAAGATATTGGGACACTTTGTAGTCTTGACAATATACCCTTGGCCACTGTTGGAGATTCTATCCAGTCAGATGTTTACATGCAAGCGGTAGGTCATGTTCTAAAGCAGTGTATTCTATTTATGTACACATGTAGAAGTTCAGTACATACTGTATATATGCATAGCTAAGCTTATATGTAACATATTATATGTGCATATTCAAGAATAGCATGCGATCGGTTGGCTCTATAGAGGCATCTTTTCTTTACAAGCAAACGACACATTCGAGCTTTGCACACCCATCCTCGCATCAAAGTGAATAGTGTGTAAGCGATGAATATGAAAATAAACCAGACTGGTGGCTATAGCTATGTACAACAAGTATATTATTGTTCTGGCTTTATCTGGCGCTGTTTGGGATATTTTACCTTGCCTCGCTGGCTTGCTAGTTTGCTAGGTAATCAATTCCATGATGACATCTCCAGTGTTGTAGTTCACGATAACCATCTTTATCTGAAATTGCATGTTGTCGTATTCACTTCAACATAAACAAGCCCCTTTGATGATGCAGCCTGGAAATGGGTCTATGGAATCCAAACTGTTGACACTGGTATGCAACACCTTTGGACAGTCTCATTGACCCCTGGCCCAAGCCTAATCATGCACCACAGAGACAACAACTGCACAGGCAAGCAGACACACACATGAGGGTTACATTCAAGATTTATATTATACTGGTCTTAAAAAAAAGCAAAAAAGATCCAAGCACACTCTAGAGGAAGACAGCATGTTTCTAGTTCTTCAAGATTGATTGCTCTTATATAACACTATGTCCTGCTCCCATCCACCTATGGTATGTCAGGTAGCATGACTCAGATAGCATGAGTCTGCACTGATCAAAGGACTGGAATTACACCAACTATTTACAAACATTACAGTTTTTCTCAATCGCGCACAAGCATTTCTTGGTTCTGCATTGAAACATACAGTAACAATAGCAGAACAGCTATGATCAAATTCTCAAATACATTTACAGAACTTCTGATAATGTTCTTGCCTTAGTACCTGACTTGCATATCGTAGACCACCTTTAGCTAAACTTTAAATGCAAATGTCATCAGTGAATACAAAATGGTATGTCAGATAGCATGAGTCTGAACTAATATTAACTTATGCATTGATGAGGGGTTTAGCATTACACCCCCCCCCCCCCCCCCCCCCCTCCAGTGGACAGGGATATGCTTTTTCCAAGAGTAAGCTGATCTTGTATCAGTGCCAACAGTCAATCCTCCAGTCCCTGTCATACTCACAGGCATCTGCCCCTCAGCCAGGCGGTGGAATCGTGTGTCCTCTGCAGAGAGGCCCTTGTGGGGGGTGTAGCCAGCTTCTGTTAGCCCTGCCTGGAGCTCAAACCTCTGGAGGCTCTCCTGGGTCTGCTCTGAAGGACCACAGTCAGCACAGTCAGCAGTAGGACATACAAGTCTAGTGTGGTGTACTAGTCTAGCGCAGCAATGTTGAATGCAATGATATTATGTCATCCATCCTATCCCATATATCTATCTATGTCATTCCTATCATCTAGAGCAGGGATGGGCAACTTTGATGAGGGTGGGGACAACAACAAAAACTGAACTCCCCCCCCCGTGAGCAAAACATTTTAGCGGCCCCCGTCGTGACAGTGAAGATAAACATTTTAAGTTTTAAAGTTAATTTACTGCTATTCTACACATTTTGCCATGGGGTGGAGAGAAGATTTTGTAATTTTATAACTAATTTCATACAATTCTAAGAATTTTGCCATGTGGTGGAGAGAATAATGTTCAGTTTTACAGAAAAAAAATTATACCCATTTTACAAACAAATGTTTGCAGTGTTTAATATGAAAATTGATGATCAATGGGCCCGGCTACGGTCAGTCATTGGACCATGCTTACTACAAGTTTAAATAGCTGGCCAATATACTAACTTACCAATCTCAAAAAATTTAGCTGAGAATGGCTAATTGAGTGACTGTGTGTTTTCTAATTGAGAGACCTTGGGTATTCTATTATATTAAACTATTCGCAAGTTGCCCATCACTGATCTATACAGTGCAATATATACATTTGAAGTTGGAAGTTTACATACACTTAGGTTGGAGTCATTAAAACTCATTTTTCCACTTCTCCACACATTTCTTGTAAACAAACTATAGTTTTGGCAAGTCGGTTAGGACATCTACCTTGTGCATATGACATCAGTAATTTTTCCAACAATTGTTTACAGACAGATTATTTGAATTATAATTCACTATATCACAATTCCAGTGGGTCAGAAGTTTACATACACTAAGTTGACTGTGCCTTTAAACAGTATGGAAAACTCCAGAAAATGATGTAATGGCTTTAGAAGCTTCTGATAGGCTAATTGACATCATCATAATTTGAATCAATTGGAGGTGTAGCTGTGGATATATTTCAAGGACTACCTTCAAACTCAGTGTCTCTTTGCTTGACATCATGGGAAAATCAAAAGAAATCAGCCAAAATTATTTGTAGACCTCCACAAGTCTGGTTCATCCTTGGGAGCAATTTTCAAGTGCCTGAAGGTACCACACTCATCTGTACAAACAATAGTACGCAAGTATAAACACCATGGGAACAAGCAGCCGTCATACCGCTCAGGAAGGAGACACGTTCTCTCCTAGAGATGAACGTACTGTGCAAATCAATCAATCCCAGAACAACAGCAAAGGAGCTTGTGAAGATGCTGGAGGAAGCAGGTACAAAAGTATCTATATCCACAGTAAAACGAGTCCTATATTGACATAACCTGAAAGGACGCTCAGCAAGGAAGAAGCCACTGCTCCAAAACCGCCATTAAAAAGACAGACTACGGTTTGCAAATGCAGATGTGGACAAAGATCGTACTTTTTGGAAAAATGTCCTCTGGTCTGAGGAAACAAAAATTGAACTGTTTGGCCATAATGACCACCGTTATTTTTGGAGGAAAAAGGGAGAGGCTTGCAAGCCAAAGAACACCATCCCAACCGTGAAGCACGGGGGTGGCAGCATCATGTTGTGGGGGTGATTTGCTGCAGGAGAGATTGGTGCACTTCACAAAATAGATGGCATCATGAGGGTGGAAAATTATGTGGATATATTGAAGCAACAGCTCAAGACATCAGTCAGGAAGTTAACGCTTGGTCACAAATGGGTCTTCCAAATGGACAATGACCCCAAGCATACTTCCAAAGTTGTGGCAAAATGGCTTAATGACAACAAAGTCAAGGGTTTGGAGTGGCCATCACAAAGCCCTGACTTCAATCCCATAGAAAATGTGTGGGCAGAACTGAAAAAGCGTGTGCGAGCAAGGAGGCCTACAAACTTGACTCAGTTACACCAGCTCTGTCAGGAGGAATGGGCCAAAATTCACCCAACTTATTGTGGGAAGCTTGTGGAAGGCTACCCGAAACGTTTTATCCAAGTTAAACAATTTAAAGGAAAAGCTACCAAATACTAATTGAGTGTATGTAAACTTCTGAACCACTGGGAATGTGATAAAAGAAATTCAAGCTGAAATAAATCATTCTCTCTACTATTATTCTGACATTTCACAATCTGAAAATAAAGTGGTGATCCTAACTAAGACCTAAGACAGGGAATTTTTTACTAGGATTAAATGTCAGTAATTGTGAGAAATGGAGTTTAAATGTTTTTGGCTAAGGTGTATGTAAACTTCCGACTTCAACTGTATACCATCTATTCTGACATTTCTACAACATTCCATATAGTATGATCAGAGTGCATCAGGATTTGGGATGTTTTACTGTGTTAGCATGTTGGATGTCTAGTTACTTTGTAAAGTTGACAGGTATCTCACTATGTTAACATGTTACCGCATGGCAAGCAGTACGATTCGTTAAAGGTTTAGACACATTGTAAAGTTGTCAAGTGTCTCACTGTGTTAGCATGTTGGATGTGTAGATACATTGTAAAGTTGTCAAGTGTCTCACTGTGTAACGATGTTGGATGTGTAGATAGATACATTGTAAAGTTGTCAAGTGTCTCACCGTGTTAGCATGTTGGATGTGTAGATACATTGTAAAGTTGTCAAGTGTCTCACTGTGTAACGATGTTGGATGTGTAGATAGATACATTGTAAAGTTGTCAAGTGTCTCACCGTGTTAGCATGTTGGATGTGTAGATACATTGTAAAGTTGTCAAGTGTCTCACCGTGTTAGCATGTTGGATGTGTAGATACATTGTAAAGTTGTCAAGTGTCTCACCGTGTTAGCATGTTGGATGTGTAGATACATTGTAAAGTTGTCAAGTGTCTCACCGTGTTAGCATGTTGGATGTGTAGATACATTGTAAAGTTGTCAAGTGTCTCACCGTGTTAGCATGTTGGATGTGTAGATACATTGTAAAGTTGTCAAGTGTCTCACTGTGTAACGATGTTGGATGTGTAGATAGATACATTGTAAAGTTGTCAAGTGTCTCACCGTGTTAGCATGTTGGATGTGTATATACATTGTAAAGTTGTCAAGTGTCTCACCGTGTTAGCATGTTGGATGTGTAGATAGATACATTGTAAAGTTGTCAAGTGTCTCACCGTGTTAGCATGTTGGATGTGTAGATACATTGTAAAGTTGTCAAGTGTCTCACTGTGTAACGATGTTGGATGTGTAGATACATTGTAAAGTTGTCAAGTGTCTCACCGTGTTAGCATGTTGGATGTGTAGATACATTGTAAAGTTGTCAAGTGTCTCACCGTGTTAGCATGTTGGATGTGTAGATACATTGTAAAGTTGTCAAGTGTCTCACCGTGTTAGCATGTTGGATGTGTAGATACATTGTAAAGTTGTCAAGTGTCTCACCGTGTTAGCATGTTGGATGTGTAGATACATTGTAAAGTTGTCAAGTGTCTCACTGTGTAACGATGTTGGATGTGTAGATAGATACATTGTAAAGTTGTCAAGTGTCTCACCGTGTTAGCATGTTGGATGTGTAGATACATTGTAAAGTTGTCAAGTGTCTCACCGTGTTAGCATGTTGGATGTGTAGATACATTGTAAAGTTGTCAAGTGTCTCACTGTGTAACGATGTTGGATGTGTAGATAGATACATTGTAAAGTTGTCAAGTGTCTCACCGTGTTAGCATGTTGGATGTGTAGATACATTGTAAAGTTGTCAAGTGTCTCACCGTGTTAGCATGTTGGATGTGTAGATACATTGTAAAGTTGTCAAGTGTCTCACTGTGTAACGATGTTGGATGTGTAGATAGATACATTGTAAAGTTGTCAAGTGTCTCACCGTGTTAGCATGTTGGATGTGTAGATACATTGTAAAGTTGTCAAGTGTCTCACCGTGTTAGCATGTTGGATGTGTAGATACATTGTAAAGTTGTCAAGTGTCTCACTGTGTAACGATGTTGGATGTGTAGATAGATACATTGTAAAGTTGTCAAGTGTCTCACCGTGTTAGCATGTTGGATGTGTAGATACATTGTAAAGTTGTCAAGTGTCTCACTGTGTAACGATGTTGGATGTGTAGATAGATACATTGTAAAGTTGTCAAGTGTCTCACCGTGTTAGCATGTTGGATGTGTAGATACATTGTAAAGTTGTCAAGTGTCTCACCGTGTTAGCATGTTGGATGTGTAGATAGATACATTGTAAAGTTGTCAAGTGTCTCACCGTGTTAGCATGTTGGATGTGTAGATACATTGTAAAGTTGTCAAGTGTCTCACTGTGTAACGATGTTGGATGTGTAGATACATTGTAAAGTTGTCAAGTGTCTCACCGTGTTAGCATGTTGGATGTGTAGATACATTGTAAAGTTGTCAAGTGTCTCACCATGTTAGCATGTTGGATGTGTAGATACATTGTAAAGTTGTCAAGTGTCTCACCGTGTTAGCATGTTGGATGTGTAGATACATTGTAAAGTTGTCAAGTGTCTCACTGTGTAACGATGTTGGATGTGTAGATAGATACATTGTAAAGTTGTCAAGTGTCTCACCGTGTTAGCATGTTGGATGTGTAGATACATTGTAAAGTTGTCAAGTGTCTCACCGTGTTAGCATGTTGGATGTGTAGATACATTGTAAAGTTGTCAAGTGTCTCACCGTGTTAGCATGTTGGATGTGTAGATACATTGTAAAGTTGTCAAGTGTCTCACCGTGTTAGCATGTTGGATGTGTAGATACATTGTAAAGTTGTCAAGTGTCTCACCGTGTTAGCATGTTGGATGTGTAGATACATTGTAAAGTTGTCAAGTGTCTCACCGTGTTAGCATGTTGGATGTGTAGATACATTGTAAAGTTGTCAAGTGTCTCACCGTGTTAGCATGTTGGATGTGTAGATACATTGTAAAGTTGTCAAGTGTCTCACCGTGTTAGCATGTTGGATGTGTAGATACATTGTAAAGTTGTCAAGTGTCTCACTGTGTAACGATGTTGGATGTGTAGATAGATACATTGTAAAGTTGTCAAGTGTCTCACCGTGTTAGCATGTTGGATGTGTAGATACATTGTAAAGTTGTCAAGTGTCTCACTGTGTAACGATGTTGGATGTGTAGATAGATACATTGTAAAGTTGTCAAGTGTCTCACCGTGTTAGCATGTTGGATGTGTAGATACATTGTAAATTTGACAATGTGAGTTTGTTTGTTTTCCTACTTACTGATCATGAGTGTGTTCATGAGAGAGGAGGCTTTAGCCTTGACCACGGGGACAGGGGGCTTGACCGGTGCTGCTGCTGTTGCCACGTTAAACTGACTGCCAGTGTCACTCTCATCCTCCTTGACATAACAACAGGCCAATGGGTTTAATATGAACACAATACTAGGTGCTTTATGGGTGGTCACTCTCCCAGCAACGGTTCATTAAACTCTACAGTGATAACCTCGGCCAGGTTGGACATTGAGCGTTACAGTTGCCGTTATTCAACAAGTACTATTACACAACTTATAAACTTCTATACTGTATGTAGTAACAGGATAGATAACTAGGAGATACAGTGCCTTGCGAAAGTATTCGCCCCCCTTGAACTTTGCGACCTTTTGCCACATTTCAGGCTTCAAACATAAAGATATAAAACTGTATTTTTTTGTGAAGAATCAACAACAAGTGGGACACAATCCTGAAGTGGAACAACATTTATTGGATATTTCAAACTTTTTTACCAAATCAAAAACTGAAAAATTGGGCGTGCAAAATTATTCAGCCCCTTAAGTTAATACTTTGTAGCGCCACCTTTTGCTGCGATTACAGCTGTAAGTCGCTTGGGGTATGTCTCTATCAGTTTTGCACATCGAGAGACTGAAATTTTTTCCCATTCCTCCTTGCAAAACAGCTCGAGCTCAGTGAGGTTGGATGGAGAGCATTTGTGAACAGCAGTTTTCAGTTCTTTCCACAGATTCACGATTGGATTCAGGTCTGGACTTTGACTTGGCCATTCTAACACCTGGATATGTTTATTTTTGAACCATTCCATTGTAGATTTTGCTTTATGTTTTGGATCATTGTCTTGTTGGAAGACAAATCTCAGTCCCAGTCTCAGGTCTTTTGCAGACTCCATCAGGTTTTCTTCCAGAATGGTCCTGTATTTGGCTCCATCCATCTTCCCATCAATTTTAACCATCTTCCCTGCCCCTGCTGAAGAAAAGCAGGCCCAAACCACGATGCTGCCACCACCATGTTTGACAGTGGGGATGGTGTGTTCAGCTGTGTTGCTTTTACGCCAAACATAACGTTTTGCATTGTTGCCAAAAAGTTCAATTTTGGTTTCATCTGACCAGAGCACCTTCTTCCACATGTTTGGTGTGTCTCCCAGGTGGCTTGTGGCAAACTTTAAACACCACTTTTTATGGATATCTTTAAGAAATGGCTTTCTTCTTGCCACTCTTCCATAAAGGCCAGATTTGTGCAATATACGACTGATTGTTGTCCTATGGACAGAGTCTCCCACCTCAGCTGTAGATCTCTGCAGTTCATCCAAAGTGATCATGGGCCTCTTGGCTGCATCTCTGATCAGTCTTCTCCTTGTTTGAGCTGAAAGTTTAGAGGGACGGCCAGGTCTTGGTAGATTTGCAGTGGTCTGATACTTCTTCCATTTCAATATTATCGCTTGCACAGTGCTCCTTGGGATGTTTAAAGCTTGGGAAATCTTTTTGTATCCAAATCCAGCTTTAAACTTCTTCCCAACAGTATCTCGGACCTGCCTGGTGTGTTCCTTGTTCTTCATGATGCTCTCTGCGCTTTTAACGGACCTCTGAGACTATCACAGTGCAGGTGCATTTATACGGAGACTTGATTACACACAGGTGGATTGTATTTATCATCATTAGTCATTTAGGTCAACATTGGATCATTCAGAGATCCTCACTGAACTTCTGGAGAGAGTTTGCTGCACTGAAAGTAAAGGGGCTCAATAATTTTGCACGCCCAATTTTTCAGTTTTTGATTTGTTAAAAAAGTTTGAAATAGCCAATAAATGTTGTTCCACTTCATGATTGTGTCCCACTTGTTGTTGATTCTTCACAAAAAATACAGTTTTATATCTTTATGTTTGAAGCCTGAAATGTGGCAAAAGGTCGCAAAGTTCAAGGGGGCCGAATACTTTCGCAAGGCACTGTATTTAGGTTCTGTACCTCAACAATCCTCTTGAACTTCCTCTGTGGGATGAGAGGGTCCTTCCATGGGTTGTTGACACACATGTCAGGGGGAGGGGAGTGCATGGGAGCGTCCAGGGCCTCGTCATAGCTAAAGGCTCGTCTGGACATACCAATGGGGGAAGAGAACCCCCCAAAGAATCCCCCCGATACACCAGACTCCAGTGCTGGAATTGGAGACAACGGCAAGATAAACATTAGAGCAACATTTAATGACCTTACCTCATTTATTTGATCGCTAGTGGACCATTTGTGTGTCAAATGAAGAAGCACACCATCACATTGACTATCTTATTGTGTTGGGAATCAAAGTGACGGTACTAGTCATCAATTCTATTTGCTTTCATCTTTGATGATGTGTATCACACGTGATCAATGAAGGAGGATGTTCATCATGTATTACCTGGTATATCACCCTGTCTGGATCCCATTCTGCAGTGTGCTATGGAGGACCAGGATCTATGCGAGTGAAGGTGAATGTGGAGATCTTGACTGGCTTCCTAATCTGCAGAGGACAGCATAAAACCCAACATAAGTTAATAAAGGGGCAGAGTTCCAGAGGCCTGGGCCCGTATCCACAAGGCGTCTTCAGAGTAGGAGTGCTGATCTATGATCAGTATTGCCTTTTAGATCATAAAGAATCAAATGATATGGACAGATGGGGACCTGATCCTAGATCAGCACTCTGAGACGCTTTGTGGATAGGGTCCTGATACAACCAAAAAAATTGCTTTATGAATAATGTCATACAATAATACAATGTGATGTGAGAATCACTGAGGTTATACACACTAATTAAAAAACGTTTGTTTTTATGTTTGTTTTCGGAAGAGCACACTGTCATGGGAGGGGTTCTGACCCCCAAATAGACCCGAGTCTGGTTACCAGAAGCCTATATTACAAAAGGTCACAACATCAGAGAGTCATGTTGTGGAAAGACAGGAAGTCACACTCGTCACACAACCATGTTACAGTGTCCACGCCAGATGGTGAAGGTGAAGCAATGTTTCAATGTATATTTGTAGGCTTTTATGCAAGAATATTAATCAATTGACTTTGTTTTCTTATTGCAAGTTGCAACAGACCAATGCTGTTTGCACAACATGCACTCCTATAACAATTATCCCAGTACTTTGTGGCCTAAACTCTCCTTCATCTACCACAAATCTTACCAACAGATCAGTAACAAATGCAATTCTTTTAACCCCATTCCCAAGATTCTATGAGATTCAATTCCTGAATCGTGGAGATGCAGGCTGCTGTTTAAAAGGTCAGAAATAGAATAGGGAAGCAGTAATAGGAGGTAAAAAGTATTTGCAGAACATGAGAAACATGCTATTGTCACGATTGTGAAAGTCAAGACAGCATAGCTTTAACCTAAACTGAAATTGACAACGTCAGCAGCAGCATTGCCAGCTGGACAGTGACTTGCACAAATACAATATTGATGTGAAGTTCGCAAACGATTCGTTCTTTTTGAACGACTCTTTTCACTGATTCGAGAGTCATAATTCTTTTCTCCGAGCGACTCGTTCATTTTAGTCGTTCGTTTGACCTGCTGCCCGGCCTGGCCGCAATTAATTCAAAGCAGGATTAATACGCGCTTCTCCGGTTCAGCGGCTCGATGGGACGACAACCAACAGTCCATCATGTGCACAGCAGAAAAATCATGTTACAGGCATCATAGAGAAGGAAAATAACTGACAAGTTATTGCATTGTGAAAAAAATTTATTAATGGAATCATTTGATTATTGAATGTTATTGGACACAGCTTTGTAGAACCAAAACACACACAGCCTTCTGCTCAACACTCGAACTCAAGAGCGAATCGTTTGTGTGGCTGCTGCAGTTCTCGAACGATAGCCACTTCATGTTTTTGAGTTAACTGACCTGGAATACCATGCAGGTGTGTTGAATTTAGGCAATCACTGAACAAATACATTAGCTCAGTTAGTCAGGTAGGACTGGGCGATATGGTCAAAATGTCATATTGCAGTATTTTATGTTTATAGAAAAAAACGTTTATATTGTAACAACCCTGGGTTTATAAGCGCGGATACCGACTCTGCCGCTCGAGCATGCTTTTGCGGCAGTCAATAGCGCGCTGGACTTCGGCCTAGAAGGTCTAGGGGTCTTTCTCCATTCTGATTGTTTTATACAATTCAACTTCAGCCAAAAAATATCTTCAGCATTTACATCAATTTCTGCCACATAGACGATATGGACAAACAATCTAGGCCTTATTTTGAAAAAATATTTTCAGCATTTACATCCATTTCTGCCACATAGACGATATGGACAAACAATCTAGGCCTTATTTTGAACCAAATGTTGCAATTGAAATGTTATTTAAGATTTAGAGCAAAACACTTGCGTTAACTGATGGAATCGTGGATTATGATTATTGTAATTATATAGTTAGAATATATAGTGGGCACTTTGAATAAGTGTTGTTTGACATGACAACGAATGAAAATACAAGGGGTGAGTTATTGTGACAAGGTAGGAACCAGTGTTAAGTGTTTCCTATGGGACCCTATAATCTTTGGATACATTGAATATTTTCTCTTAGCTACTTCATGTAGTGAACGTATTCATGCTTCGCATATTACTCTTTTGATTTTGAAGATACTGTTACACAAACAACATGCTGATTTAGGTCTATACCATCACTGGTATTATCAGGCTGTATAGCTAACTACATTTGCTCCGACTCAGTACATTTATTAGCTAGCTAGCTAACGTTAGCCAGCCAAACCAGCCAACTAACTAGCGATTACCATTAGCTGCTAACAAGATTTAGGCCCAATTTGTTAATTACCTGTTTGCAGGTGTAAGAACCACAAATGAATAGTGTCATTATAGAACACTAGTGAATTTATATTAAGAATCAAAGTGAAAACGGCATCGTTGTTCATCAACATTGATACATGTGTTGCATTGACCATGTAGATTGAACGCAAGTGTCTAGTAGTGGTCGAGGAACATCACATGCGCTCCCTGCGTGACAGGGCGGAGCTGGGTCTGTGTGGAAAGCGGCATGGAGAGTGAGAGCGGAGAGAGATGACTCAAGAAGTGAAGTAAACGAAATCGACGTTACACATATCGTATCACATTTAACAAACCAAACATGCAAATACCGTTATCGAAGGTAAAGTAATAACTTAAAACGCTCCTTGCATCAATACTGGTATATCGGAAAATACAGTATACCGCCCAGAGGTGTGCACCACACCTGACCAACTGAGCTAATTGTTGGAGCAAAATCTTGCAGTATACAAACGTAAATTACTTGATGATGTGTCAAGTGTATGTAGACGGGAGGAGTATTATATGCCTGCTGAGCCTAAATGCTGTAATTGTGATTTGTGAACATGCACCCGAATTTCTGAAGTGTCGTGTTAGGCAGGGTGAAGGAAACAGATGCGGCAAGAATAATGGCTGACCAGAATGTGTCCTGTCCAGACGCGGTGAGAAGAGTGGCAGAAAGAAGTGAAGAAGTAATGGTAGTAGGAGTAAAGACAGTAGATGATGTCCCTCGTCAACATACGGATCCTGACATGTTGTATGTTAAGAAGGTGGACTTTGTAGCGTTTATTACTTTGTTTATCAACTGCACAGCGCAACGGAGAAAATAGGCATTGTGAATGCGGCTGAGCATTTTTGGGGGGGACTCGTGGATTTTTCTGCAGAGGCATTACAAGGAATTCTGTCGATGCATGCTCCGTCCTCCCAGGCACCTGAGGCTGTGTAGGGATGTGATTTGAACTGTGACGGAAGGAGTGGGAAGGTTGTTTGATTTATCGTCCCCCCCCATGGAATATGTTTTTGTTACATTACCCCGTAGGTGTAGTCTGCCATAAACTTTCAAGAAGAAGGACATTGGCTAATCTCCCCCGCGGCTGTCAAACCGTTATATTCTGCCAAGAGTCGTTCTTAATCTAGTCCGGTTGCGCCGCAACTTTGACCTCGTTTCAAAGGTATCAATAAATAATCGTATTTATATGGCTAGCAATCACAAATGTACATTGTTTGAAGCACAGTTTTCACATGTTCTGTCACATATGACAGCTCCGATAAACGCCCTATGGTGAACGAGATGGCTTGTAGAATCATGATTCTTTCGAGTGTTTAGTTCATCGTTCGCCGATAGGGGGTCCTGTGTGCTCTGGGCATGAGGTCTACTGACTCAAATGAACGAAATGAGTCGAAAGATTCGTTCATTTGACTGAACGAGTCGAAAAGATCCGAGTCAGTGTAAAGAGTCAACTCCCAATTTCTAAAATATTACGCGAAAGGCAGGCAGAATACTGGAATTAAATTCATACGATCGGCTACATGCGCCTTAAAAATATTTAATTGATAAACCATGAATATTATAGGCCTACTTATAATACAAATATCATTATATTGATATTAAGGTAGGCTACTATTGCTGTAGGCTATTAAAATATAATTACACATAGGCTATAACCCAACCACCGACGTAATAAAAAAAACATGTATTGATCATATTGGTTATTACAAAAACAGAAACATGACAATATGCAATTATAAATTATAGAGATTTCTCACCTATGATGACGATGTACCTGCTATGCCTCAATAAAGTCCACTCACTGTCGTAACTGCGCTGTGTTTGATCCGATTTTGGTGAACAAACAGACAACGGCTTAATCCATGACTTTAGGATAGGCACGCAAATTAACAAGTGCAGTGACAAGCGGTTAAGCACCGGACCAATGAATGAGCATTCTGAAAAATAACGGAAGTGATCATGCTGGAATGGGAATTCTAAAAATGAAAGTCTTGACTCCTCCCTGGTGCATGGCTTTGTCTGTCTTGATTCTAGACATGATGCAGAGACCAGAGAAACGTTTTGAAATGCATTTTTTTTTGTACAATGGTCACACCTCACAGCAACATCCCAATTATTACAATTATATGTTAATATTTGAATGTATAGTAAACATGTTATTATATACATTTCAACTTGCTTTGTTGTATCCCTCCATACATTCACCCATACATTCACACATACAGTGCATTGACTAGAAAACCAACTTACTTCCCCTTGAGTGTGCACATCATGTGGTTGAAGTTCTGTAAAGTTACTTTAGACCTTCTACCACTATCACATAACTTTAATGATGGCAGCACACAGTCATACAATAGCATAGTTTCCCCAATGCAAATAGGGGTTTAGACATATAGGGGGTCAGCCTGACGACGAACAAGATCGACGACCACCACATATATTCTCGAATAGAATAATCATAATATGATTAGCCTGCTTAATTACTTACACATAGCTTAAAACGTTCTGAAATAAAGGTCTACACATTTTTTACCATTGATCTATGTATCAGATGTCAGGACACAGAATTATAGGCCTCGGGAACTGACAATTCAATCTTGAACTTGCTAGACTGTTAAATTTCACTCTGTACCCAAAGTAGTCACTGTTCTCATTGTTCAGTTGAAAGTTGTCTCAGGTTCATATGGACCAATGTCTGTGATGATGCATGTGTAGGTAATTCAGAATGACTATATCATTTTGAGATTCAGTAGAATAATTTGTGCCTTTGAGCCATGCCTAACAACATGCTCTAACAACATGCTATTGTCCTTGGCTTTTTTAGCTACTTGCCTTTTTACCATCAGGCCTTCAGCATTTTCACACGACCATTTGAACCCGAAAACGTTGTATTATAACTTTTACTTTGACTGGATCCTGAAAGTCAATTCTCCCCTTTTACCTTTTCAAAGTCAACTTGCTACTACACAATTACTGCTTCTACATAATTAAATGATTAACACCCTCCTCTTAGTTTACTGCAAGGAATCCAGGTGACATTATAACCCAGCGTTTCCCAAACTCGTTCCTCGGGACACCAACGGGAGCACGTTTTGTTTTTTTGCTGTAGCGCTACACAGCTGATTCAAATAATTAACTAATCATCAAGCTTTAATCATTTGAATCAACTGTGTAGTTCTAGGCCAAAAAACAAAACATTAATCCCCTGGGTGTACAGTAGCAATAAATTCAGCTCTAGCTTTGGAGGATGCAATGAAAGTTATTTTCCATTATGCATGATATCAGTGTGGAAGGGACAAGATAACTTCAGTCTCTAAGATTGTAACCGATTTGCACAAGAAAGTGAGGAGACTGCATTAGAAAGTGAGGAGACTGCATTACAAAGTGAGGAGACTGCATTAGAAAGTGAAAGAGACTACATTGGAAAGTGAGGAGACTGCATTAGAAAGTGAAAGAGACTACATTAGAAAGTGAGGAGACTGCATTAGAAAGTGAAAGAGACTGCATTAGAAAGTGAGGAGACTGCATTAGAAAGTGAAAGAGACTGCATTAGAAAGTGAGAAGACTGCATTAGAAAGTGAGGAGACTGCATTAGAAAGTGAAAGAGACTACATTGGAAAGTGAGGAGACTGCATTAGAAAGTGAAAGAGACTACATTGGAAAGTGAGGAGACTACATTAGAAAGTGAGGAGACTACATTAGAAAGTGAGGAGACTACATTAGAAAGTGAGGAGACTGCATTAGAAAGTAAGGAGACTGCATTAGAAAGTGAGGAGACTGCATTAGAAAGTGAGGAGACTGCATTAGAAAGTGAGGAGACTGCATTAGAAAGTGAGGAGACTACATTAGAAAGTGAGAAGACTACATTAGAAAGTGAGGAGACTGCATTAGAAAGTGAGGAGGCTGCATTAGAAAGTGAGGAGACTATATTGGAAAGTGAGGAGACTACATTAGAAAGTGAGGAGACTACATTAGAAAGTGAGGAGACTACATTAGAAAGTGAGGAGACTGCATTAGAAAGTGAGGAGACTACATTAGAAAGTGAGGAGACTGCATTAGAAAGTGTATTGTCTGTGTCTGGGGGCCATGGGGTGTAAAAACAACTCAAGAGTCCCTAACCCTAACCCTTACACCATGGAATGGGAACACATTCTCAACATGGTTAA
Organism: Oncorhynchus clarkii lewisi; assembly: GCF_045791955.1. Taxonomy (NCBI): domain Eukaryota; kingdom Metazoa; phylum Chordata; class Actinopteri; order Salmoniformes; family Salmonidae; genus Oncorhynchus; species Oncorhynchus clarkii. The sequence continues at coordinate 24,049,186 of NC_092177.1, forward strand.
TATCAAAATCCAAAATAACCACAGCACCTCGACGGTCGGTCCGTCTCACTGGATCGGGTTCCCTGTGATATTTGTGAGCATGGGTAGGAGCGTCTAGGACCATGGCATGTGATAGTCCTCAGGCAGAGGAACGTCTGTACAAGATGGAGAACACAGATTTATTGGATGCTGGAAAGGGCATCTGCATTCTGTATGATCGTACTGCGTTCCAAATGAAACCCTATACCTTTGACGAGAACCTCAATGGGCCCTGGTCAAAAGTAGTGTACTAAATAGTGAATGGGGTATGATTTGGGACACAACTATACTGTATCTGCTAGACTTGCATCCAAAGTAGTCACAAGATATTCCTTTCCCCAACCTCACCAACATAATTTTCCTTTCTGAGATATACAGTGCATTCAGAAAGTATTCAGTCCCCTAGACTTTACATATTTTTTTTTACATTACAGCCTTATTCTATTTTAATTGATTAAATGTTTTTTTTCTTCTCATCAGGCTACATACAATACCCCATAACTACAAAGCAAAAACAGGTTTTTAGAAATGTGTGCAAATTTATATTAACCCCCCCATGTGGAAGTGGCAGGACTGAGTATTTGTAGAGGTCTTGATAATTGAACAGGTTGCAGCTGGTTGGGATCTGCTCTGAGTCCAGCACACCTGTCTCCGCCCACAGAATCACACACACACACACACACACACACACACACACACACACACACACAGAGAGCGGGAGAGAGCACTGGGGGAGTGGCGGAAGGTCAAGGAGACACCGGGTGAGCACTAGAGGGCGTGGCAGGAGCAGATTTGGCAAACTGAAACTAGCAAAAGCAAGAAAAGGCCCCCTTTCTTATACACCGACTTCACTCCTCACTCTGCAGCCTCACTTATTATCAAGTTTTAGAGTGGATAATAATGATGATTTTTTTTAGGATTATTAGGAGTTAATTTGACTTTGAGTCACTTTAAATCCTAGTTGAATATATTGTTTAGTCAGATCAAAGGAACTAACTTCCCTTGTTGATGTGGTTCATCTCCCTAATATCAGTTACTGGGAAGTTACAAAACACTAGGAACACCTGCTCTTTCCATGACAAAGACTGACCAGGTGAATCCGGGTGAAAGCAAATGATCCTTTATAGATGTCACCTGTTAAATCCATTTCAATCAGTGTAGATGAAGGGGAGGAGACGGGTTAAATAAGTATTTTTTAAACCTTGAGACAATTGAGACATGGATTGTGTTTGTGTGCTGTTCAGAGGGGGAATGGGCAAGACAAAAGGTTGAAGGGTCTTTGAACAGGGTTTGGTAGTAGGTGCCAGGCGCACCGGTTTGTGTCAAGAACTGCAACGCTGCTGGGTTTTTCAACAGTTTCCCGGGTGTAACGAGAATGGTCCACCACCAAAAGGAGTCCATGCCCTAACGAATTGAGGCTGTTCTGAGGGCAAGAAGGGTTGCAACTTAATATTAGGATATTAATGTTAATGTTTTGTCCACTCAGTGCATATACGTGTATATGTCTTAATATATAATATTTTTATTGATTCTTTCTCATTTCTCAGTATTACAGTGATGTTAATTTAGTCTGTTAAGTAACTGAATAGAATAAATTAGGAACTTAATAAATAGAAATATAATCTCAACCGCTAGAACTACTATGTCTATGAATGGGATGTACAGTATTTTCAATTATCATATGCATTATATTTAATGTCATACTTTTTTGTCTGAGATGTGGGTGTTAGAATGTTTTTGTGTTTGTTGCGTGCGTGCCTTGCATGTTTTCATGGCTGTGAGGATCTGTCTCCGTAGGTTCGTACGTCTCAGACACCACTGGACAGATTTTGATGAAACGGGTGAATTATGCATTTTGCCGGAGAGATACAGGTATTTAGAAAAAATACTCTGATTGGCCCAAGAGGGGCTCTCTAGTAATCAACTGAAATTCCAAACTTTGAAAATTCCTATCTCCTGTCCTGTTTGAGCTACTGTCATGAAATGTTTTACACATGCATCTCCTCGTGAGAAACAAGTTTCCCGTAAGGACCTTGATTTTGGAAAAAATATTATCTGCCACTAATCCACACAACAGTTTGAACAAATGTCACTAATCCTTGTTAAGAATTGAAACTCCAACAGTTGTAGTGGAAGGGGGCGGCACTCAGGAGCTGTGTGTGGTTGGCCATGGGGGTGTTTGAGTGACAAAGACTGGAGGAGAACCAACCAGTAAAAACACAGCCACATTCATTATCAACGCATCGTGCTGACAAAATCAAAACAGCCTTTCCGGACTCTGAAGTCAGGAAGACTTCGAGTTTGGTATCAGCCAGTCCAGTTCTTTGCGGCTCTGCTCTCATCACACCACTAGTCAACATAGCCAGTGTCTCACACACCTCTAGTGTCTCTGCAGCTGTGGTGAAAAGCTTTACAATTCTCACCTTTCTATTCCCTCTCAGAAAATGTGAAACCTCATGTGACATGCATTTTTACACCAAGAGTACATTTTCTGGGTTATGTGTTAAGGTCAGTTGACAAACAGAACTTTGCCTCTAGCTCACATTGTGTATATGCTTGATTTGTTGTAATTGTGTGTTCCAATCCACTACATAGTATTTTATTGAGACAAATATTTTTTTGGGCTGAGGTCACATTCTCATTTACAGCAACAACCTGGGGAATAGTTAAAGGGGGACGAATGAGTCAGTTGGAAGCTGGTAATGATTAGGTGGCCATGATGGTATGAGGGCCAGATTGGGAATTCAGTCAGGAAATCAGGGTTAACACCCCTACTCTGACAATAAGTGCCATGGGGTCTTTATTAACCACAGCAAGTCAGGACACCCTTTAACATCCCAGCCAAATGACAGTACCCTACACAGAGCAATCTGGGGCAAGAGTGCCTCCTACTGGCCCTCCAACACCAATTCCAAGCAACATCTGGTCTCCCAACCAGGACCAACACTGCTTAGCTTCAGAGGCAAGCTAGTAGTGGAATGCAGGGTGGTATGCTGCGGACAAATTATGTACATTAATGTTAATGTCTTGGAGCTACTAGGAAGAGACTCTTGTCTTTCGGTCTTCATTCATTCTTCATTCTCCCTGTCTCTTTAAAAAAACGTTTTTGGTAAAGGTTATGTCACAAATGTAGAGATAATATCCCCAGAAAGATGGGGAAACGTTAGTTTCAGGTCCTGTTTTTTGGTCTGTAGTTGCAGAGTGAGCGCAGTTCTGGACTAAAAGGGAATGTCTTTTTTGGTGCCATCCTGGGTGAAAAGGAGTCTGGAACACGCTATGGGAAGTGAAGTGTAGATGGAGTTTCACAGGAAGTGACATGACAGCTTAGAGAAAGTCAAATGAGATGCCTTATGTCTCTGGAGGTCAACCAACACCAAGGTTATGGGAGAGGGGGGAAAGAGACTGATGGCCAGCTGATATAGCGCAACGTTAAATTAACCATTAAGGTCATTTAGCAGGCACTTTCATTCAAAGCTTCACATGTAACACAGATTGTCGGTTTCAGTGTATGTGTATGCAAGATCAAACCCATAACTTTGGTGACGTACTCAAGCACAGTGCTTTGACCAACTGAGACATTGGAATGAGATGAGAATGACATCTCCACATGGTCAACACTGTAAAGGAAAGGAAAGGGGGATGCCTAGTCAACTGAATGCATTCAACTGAGATGTGTCTTCCACATTTAACCCAAACCCTCTGAATCAGGTGTGGGGGGCTGCCTTAATCGACATCCACGTCATCGGCAGGGAAAGTATCTAAACAAAGCCCATTCTGACTGAGAAGGCCTGTGGTGAAGTAAGTTTAGCCACTAGCCACACACTGCCTTTATACATTTAAGTTAATTATAGGCCTCTCATATGCTCTAGAGGCACTTCATGAGGATGTAAAAGCACTTCATAATGACCACTTATAGGGGTTTTTGATTTGGAATAAGGCTTTAGACGGGTACTTCCTGTCTTGAATGTTCACATTGTTCTTAAAGAGCAGTGCTTTGAACAAAAGGGTATTTGATGCACTTTCCATTAAAGCTACAGTAGAGACAGCATGCATGATTTGAGGGTATGTCTGTGTCATATCTCTCAAATCTCATGTAGTTTGGTTTTCCAATCAGTTAGAAAAGGCCTTAGAGATTTGCTGTGGGCAGATGTAGCCGTGGTTAACCCTGCTCTTTCTCCACTGTAGGCTGCCTTCTGTCAGGTCACACTTCTATGTTAGATACCAGTGAATATTTCATGTTTTTTTTTATAGCGATGCAAAGTTTACGTGTCCGGATCACCAGTTATAGGTGAGCAAAGGTACACGATGCTCCTGCTGTCTCATTCTAATGAGCGAGGGGAGAAACATTTCAAAGGAGGATGAGGTCATACTTAGAAATTGCTTGCTTCGTTTGTGTTGCATATCAAGAACAATAATAATTTTCAAAAAGGCATACACATCAAACTTAAACAGTGATGTTTTTAAAGTAATACATTGGTTTTATTGTCTGTTATCTTTTTGGACTAATACCGTATAGGTAACTGTCTGCCGTCGTTGGAAACATCTTAAATGTCACTTAATATTTGACACTTGACACTCACCTAGCTCAAAACAAAAGCAGGATATCAGTATAAAGCTGACCACAGCTCCAATCCAAACCACTACACAGCAAAAGCACTCTTCCTATACAGAAACAACAGAGAATGAAAACACAGAGGAACACTTAGCTAGAGCGTCATCATCTCTTCCCCCACAGACCAGTAGGAGAGGGCAGATTATTATTGCTCTAATTATGGATGTGACTGTGTAAGCCATTCACTGTATTATGAAAGTATTACTTAAGTATTTTATATTTTCGCATGGGAATATACATTCCTACCTCATTCAAAAAGCATGTTCCCATGGTATATCGAATGTATAAAACCACATGTGCAATGTACTGAACTTCAAGCATTGTTTACTGTAACTGAAAGAAAATAACAATAAAAAGAACTGGACTGAAATGTGTGTTTTCATCTACTAGATAACAAATGACCAAAAACACAAGGTCAGTCAAAACACAAACATAATGTACGTCAGTCACCTTATCTCATTCCTTTTTTGGACGGGGTTGATCAGGTTAAACAAACAGTGTGTGTGTGTGCGTGTGCGCATGCCTTCCAGTCTGTGGTGTATGCTTAGACTGTGTGTGCTTGTGCGTGTGTAATACTCTTCCTCTCATTATGTGGAGAAAATTGTTTTGTCCTGCTTCTCTCTGACTACAAGTGGAGCCATTTGCTTTGTATATACAGTGAATAAATGTAGAGCCATAGATCTGCTTGTAGAGACTATTTACTAAGTATCATCATAACTGTAGCATCATTAATGAACCTGTCTGAGTGTTGTCTCGTATCAGGAGTCCTCAGGCTGCCCTCTGCTGGTTCATTCTTACCAGGGTTGGTTAATGGACCTGTCTGAGTGTTGTCTCGTATCAGGAGTCCTCAGGCTGCCCTCTGCTGTTTCATTCTTACCAGGGTTGGTTAATGAACCTGTCTGAGTGTTGTTTCTTATCAGGAGTCCTCAGGCTGCCCTCTGCTGGTTCACTCTTACCAGGGTTGGTTAATGGACCTGTCTGAGTGTTGTCTCGTATCAGGAGTCCTCAGGCTGCCCTTTGCTGGTTCATTCTTACCAGGGTTGGTTAATGGACCTGTCTGAGTGTTGTCTCGTATCAGGAGTCCTCAGGCTGCCCTCTGCTGGTTCATTCTTACCAGGGCTGGTTAATGGACCTGTCTGAGTGTTGTCTCTTATCAGGAGTCCTCAGGCTACCCTCTGCTGGTTCATTCTTACCAGGGTTGGCCATGGCAGATCCTGAGAGGTTAGCCATAACCCTAACACTAGCCTCATGTCCACACCCCGGCTCAACCTTGACCTTAGCTTCATGTCCACACCCCGGCTCAACCTAGACCCTAGCTTCATGTCCACACCCCGGCTCAACCTTGACCCTAGCTTCATGTCCACACCCCGGCTCAACCTAGACCCTAGCTTCATGTCCACACCCCGGCTCAAACTTGACCCTAGCTTCATGTCCACACCCCGGCTCAACCTTGACCCTAGCTTCATGTCCACACCCCGGCTCAAACTTGACTATAGCTTCATGTCCAAACCCTGGCTCAACCCTAACTCTAGCTTTATATCCACACCTAAGTTCAACCTTGACCTTAGCTTTGTGTCCACACCGTGGCTCAACCCTAACACTAGCCATAACCCTAGCCATAACCCTAACCCTAACACTAACACTAGCCATAACACTAACACTAGCCATAACTGTAACCCTAACACTAACACTAGCCATAACACTAACGCTAGCCATAACCCTAACCCTAACACTAGCCATAACCCTAACCCTAGCCATAACCCTAACCCTAGCCATAACTCTAACCCTAACCCTAACACTAGCCATAACCCTAACCCTAACACTAGCCATAACCCTAACCCTAGCCATAACCCTAACCCTAGCCATAACTCTAACCCTAACCCTAGCCATAACCCTAACCCTAGCCATAACTCTAACCCTAACCCTAGCCATAACCCTAACATTAACACTAGCCATAACCCTAACACTAGCCATAACCCTAACCCTAGCCATAACCCTAACACTAAAGTCTGCACACACTTATAGATTGATCATCACTGATGTAAAGAGAGTTTTGTTTGCATATTTAATCTGAAATAACTCCTTATCCAAATTCTGTTGTGCCTTTTTGTCTGTATGTTGATATAGCAGGATGTTGTTTGTTCTGCGTGCCTCTTCACTCTTGGAATCAAAATGCTTCTGTTTGCCTCTTCGGAATCATTCAGCCATTGCCAGAACCAGAGGATATTGGGTTTCTGACACGTGTTCCCACAAACAAATGATCACACCCTGAAAACAGTCTTAGGTTTACAATCATCGGACACTGTATTAAAAACATGTTTTTTTTAATCAATTCACTCTACAGATACACAGAGAGGTATAAAAAAGTATGCTGGTATGATCAGTCATGAATTAATTGTATACAGCAACACAAAAATGTCCTTAAGCACACCATAGATACACAATACATAATCATGTTGTTTTCTTGGCTCAATCTCACATATTATGGTGAATGAAAAGTCTGTTGGTTCCATATGTCTCATTTTGAACAGTCTATTGGCTAGATCTTTATCTATAATTCAGTGCCATTTGTCATAGATCAGCATCTATTTGCCATCGTGTCAATTCAGCAGGCATCTACTGTTATAGTGAAACTGTGGTGTCTTGTCATTGTACATCTCATGTCACAAAGATCTATAGTCTGTTGATGAGGTTCAGTGTCTGGTAGCTCTATATACCTGCGAGGATACAAACTCGTACACAGGCCTCCTTCCAGACACAACAACAATCTGAGATCCACTGAGAGATCAGAGATTTTTTTATCGTAGAGCTCTCCCTCTCTCTCTCCTCCTCCTTACTCTCTCTCTCCCTCTCTTCGTCCCCCTTATTTTTCTTTGTTTAATAATGGACTACTTATCCTAGCCTGTAGCTGTTCTGCAGATCCCTGTCTAGGTGTGCATGTCTGTGGGGGCTGTGTGGTGAGGTCAGAGGGGGAGGAGCCACAGTCAGGGGTTGCTGTGTCACTGAACTCAGGGCAGCTGCTCTTATGATTCTGCTGGAAGTCAGAGGGCAGGTCAGAGAGGCAAGAGCGGGGGTGACTGTGTGCCCGTGGGTGGGACTGGCCCTCAGACACCACCCCATGTCTCCTTAAACCCAATTCCCTGATTGACAGGTGGAGTGGGCGGGGCTGCCGTACAGGAACTCTAAGGGGTCTGACGCACCAAGGCAACCAAACTCAGGCTCATCGCAGTTGGAATCTTTCCCCTGTCTGCCGCATACAGTGATGAAGTCAGAGTACATCCCAGGCCTGTCCTTCCCATGGGACTTTTCCCTGGGACAAAGTGCAGTGGTCTTTGGAGAGTTTTCATCTTGCACAGCAAGCCGCGGCAGCCTTGGCCTCTGGTGCAGCGATACCTGCTGGTGAGGGTTGATGATGCCATTGGTGTGAAGGGAGGTGGGGTGAGCCAGGTGGCAGATGGACAGCAGGTAGTCCTCTGAGGAGAGGGTGTGTGGACAGGGCCCTGGGTGGGCGGTAGGCCGGGCAGAGTGAAGGGTGTTGGACTGGTTCGTCTGGTTCATGTCTCTGACCAGGTCCTCGTAGCCCTCGCTGATAGTGGGCAGCTGTAATCTCCTCTTCTGGGACACCGGTTTGGACATGGGACTCTTGGCTGCTGGGAGAGACGGACAGAAATACGTCAGTCACCAAGAGATAATATTGAAATAATATCGGAGTGACTGTCCTCATGGACGTGGGGTCTGACATTTGGGAAATGGGTATCTTATGCATACTCTGATTAATCATATTTGATAACTGCTCCTTTCAATGCTCCCCATCAACACCATTCTACACCTGGTAACCTAACACCATTCTATACCTGGTAACCTAACACCATTCTATACCAGGTAACCTAACACCATTCTATACCTGGTAACCTAACACCATTCTATACCTGGTAACCTAACACCATTCTATACCAGGTAACCTAACACCATTCTATACCAAGTAACCTAACACCATTCTATACCTGGTAATCTAACACCACTCTATACCTGGTAATCTAACACCATTCTATACCTGGTAATCTAACATCATTCTATACCTGGTAACCTAACACCATTCTATACCAGGTAACCTAACACCACTCTATACCTGGTAACCTAACACCACTCTATACCTGGTAATCTAACACCATTCTATACCTGGTAACCTAACACAATTATATACCTGGTAAACTAACACCATTCTATACCTGGTAACCTAACACCATTCTATACCAGGTTACCTAACACCATTCTATACCTGGTAACCTAACACCACTCTAAAAAATGGTAAACTAACACCATTCTATACTTGGTAATATAACACCATTATATACCTGGTAACCTAACACCATTCTATACCTGGTAACCTAACACAATTATATTCTTGGTAACCTAACACCACTCTATACCTGGTAACCTAACACCATTCTATACCTGGTAACATAACACCATTCTATACCTGGTAACCTAACACCATTTTATACCTGGTAACCTAACACCATTCTATACCTGGTAACCTAACACAATTATATTCTTGGTAACCTAACACCACTCTATACCTGGTAACATAACACCATTCTATACCTGGTAACCTAACACCATTCTATACCAGGTTACCTAACACCACTCTATACCTGGTAATCTAACACCATTCTATACCTGGTAACCTAACACAATTATATACCTGGTAAACTAACACCATTATATACCTGGTAACCTAACACCACTCTAAAAAATGGTAAACTAACACCATTCTATACCTGGTAATCTAACACCATTATATACCTGGTAACCTAACACCATTCTATACCTGGTAACCTAACACAATTATATTCTTGGTAACCTAACACCACTCTATACCTGGTAACCTAACACCATTCTATACCTGGTAACATAACACCATTCTATACCTGGTAACCTAACACCATTTTATACCTGGTAACCTAACACCATTCTATACCTGGTAAACTAACACCATTCTATAACTGGTAAGCTAAAACCATTTTATACCTGGTAACCTAACACCATTTTATACCTGGTAACCCAACACCATTCTATACCTGGTAACCTAACACCATTATATACCTGGTAACCTAAGAGCATTCTATACCTGGTAACTTTAACACCATTCTATACCAGGTAACCTAACACCATTCTATACCTGGTAACCTAAGAGCATTCTATACCTGGTAACCTAACACCATTCTATACCTGGTAACCTAACACCATTCTATACCTGGTAACCTAACATCACTCTATACCTGGTAACCTAACACCATTCTATACCTGGTAACCTAACACCACTCTATACCTGGTAACCTAACACCATTCTATACCTGGTAACCTAAGCCCCACAGATCCTTATATTTCTTTACACTTATCCCCGCTGTCCTCTTCTCTCCTCTGTTTCCTCAGAAGGAGCTGTGTAAATAGATCCATGAGACAAACACACCATGACCATAGCTACATAAACACTTGTATATAAATACCATAAAATACCAGACCAACCAGCCAGAACCTGCCAGAACCAGCCAGAACCACATACTGTAGCCTATATTTTCTTATGCCACCCATATTGTTTCAGCCCTGAATGCAGCCCACAGAGTATTTCAGTACCAACCTCAATGTCAAAAATGGCTCCAGCCAACCCCTAAAGCCAGCCTCTGTCAGTATCCTTCAAGTTGGAACAACTGCTAAATATAGAACCACACCTAGCTGGTATACAGTGACTCAGAACTAGACTAGCATTCTTCCTATACATAGCAAAGACACAGGTAATTGCCAAAATAATGGAAACACCAACATAAAGTGTCTTAATAGGGCGTTGGGCACCACAAACCAGAACAGCTTCAATGCAGCGTGGCATAGATTCTACAAGTGTCTGGAACTCTGTTGGAGGGATGCAACACCGTTCTCCATTAGAAATTCCAGAATTTGGTGATTTGTTGATGGTGGTGGAAAACACTGTCTCATGTGCCACCCCAGATTCACCCTTAAGTGTTCAATTGGGTTGAGATCTGGTGACTGAGATGGCCATGGCATATGGTTTACATAGTTTTCATGCTCATCAAACCATTCAGTGATGACTCATGCTCTGTGGATGGAGGCATTGTCATCCACTCCCATCAGGATAGAAGTGCATCACCATAGGTTGAAGGTGATTTTATGTATTGTTTATTTAACCTTTATTTAACTAGACAAGTCAGTTATGAACAATTTTTATTTACAATGACGGCCAAACCCTAACCCGGAAGACGCTGGGCCAATTGTGCGCCGCCCTATGGGACTCCCAATGACGGCCGGTTGTGATACAGCCTGGAATCTAACCAGGATCTGTAGTGACGCCTCTAGCACTGAGATGCAGTGCCTTAGACCGCTGTGTATTTATTGGCGTTTACCTTGTCCTCGTAGGGGTTGAGTGAACCTAAACCATGCAAAGAAAAATCACCATAACAGAGCCGCCAGAACTCTCATTTACTGAAGTGTTTCCATTATTTTGGCAGTTACCTGTATATTAGCATTATGTGTATAACCTAATACAGTAGTTAAGCCTGTTGGTTTAATGGTATTTAGCACAACTGCTTTGCAGACTCACCTGTATTAAAATGTGTGGTGTATATCCAAGTCTTTTCTCTGCTCCTGTAGCGTTTGGCCTCTCTCGTTAACTCTTCAGGAGAATCTGTGAATGAACGTCTGTGCAGATAAGATCTGGCTGTGTAGCTTTAAAAAAAGAGAAGCAGCGATGCTGGTCTCTGAGCGCGCTCTGTGGCTCTAACTGTCTCTGACTGTGTCTGTCCTGAGGCAGCAGTAGACTGCAGATTTATCTTCTCTCTCTCTCTCTCTCTCTCTCTCTCTCTCTCTCTCTCTCTCTCTCTTTCCCTCTCTCCCTCAGCTTGCCCTCCTTCCCTGATTCTAAATATAGCATCACCCTCCATTTCCTATCCCTGAGCACTGTCATTGGACGATTTTGTTGATGGAGGGTGACAGAAAGAGAGGGGTAGATGAAGAGATTGAGTAAAAAAATATATATATATTTTTTAAAGAGAACAGAGGTAAGAGTGGGGGCAGGTTGAGAGTTGCGGTAAAATAACATTTCACAATCAACCCTTGTTTATTGCCAGGCTGTAATTAGCTCAGGTATGGTACGTAATAAAGCTTGCATACTACACCAATGTTTCTCTGATAAAAAAGTGTCCTGCTAACCCCTACCTAGTGGTCTTATGTGGTAGAATGTAGCCTCAATATCTCTGATAATATTACTGATGCCATAATGTCTCCAGGTGGATTTCTGATGTATTGTGTTTGTGTGTGTGTGATTTTTCTTAATCATGGCATTATCAGGATTAATCTAGAAGTGTTCACAAACATCTTATCTACTCACTTAGAAAGAAAATGACTCAAGTCACCATTCACCATTTAGTTACTATTTTGACGAGTTTGTAGAGTCACAAGCTTGATGTAGTCATTGCGTGTAAGGAATATCTACCCTGAACAGCCAGTACCATCAAGGAGCTGTTGAAGAGTTTTGAATCTGCTGTGAATAGTCAGAAGTACCACTTTAACCTATTACAGCCTCTTCTGAACATCTGGACCCAATCAACAACATGAACTATTATTTACATTATATGAACTTTGTACAGTGGACTCTTCACCAGAAGCCAAGTTTACCAACGTTACTCTGTGTACGTGTATCCTAGGGATTTGTCTGCCGTTAAAGCATTAAGCATTATTTTGTCCAAACAGGGTAGAAAAGTTGCGTGTTTGTGTGATTGTTTCCACCCCCCTCCAGGTGTCTCCACCCCCCTCATTCAGAGGGTGAATGGGCAAGACTTAAGATTCAAGTGCCTTTGAACGGGGTGTGGTAGTAGGTGTCAAGCGCACCGGTTTGAGTGTGTCAAGAACTGCAACACTGCTTGGTTTTTTACGCTCAACAGTTTCCTGTGTGCATCAAGAATGGTCCACCACCCAAAGGACATCCAGCCAACTTGACACAACTGTGGGAAGCATTAGAGTCAACATGGGCCAGCATGCCTGGGGAAAGATGTCGACACCTTGTAGAGTCCATGCCCCGATGAATTAAGGCAGTTCTGAGGGCAAAAGAGGGTACAAATCAATATTAGGAAGGTATTCTTAATGTTTGAGTGTATATTTATAGTGTGTATATTTATATCTTTGGATTTTGACATTGCTAGTTCTGATATTTCTTAATTTCATTATTTTTCTGTGTTGGATTTGTCTGTATTGTTTTGTTTTGTGAGTTATTACTGCATTGTTGGAGCTAGAAACGTAAGCATTTTGCTGCACCTGTGAGAAAATCTGATAAATATGTGTGTGTGTGTGTGTGTGTGTGTGTGTGTGTGTGTGTGTGTGTGTGTGTGTGTGTGTGTGTGTGTGTGTGTGTGTGTGTGTGTGTGTGTGTGTGTGTGTGTGTGTGTGTGTGTGTGTGTGTGTGTGTGTGTGTGTGTGTGTGCGTATATGAAGAGATAATTTATACTCAATCTTCACATTCCATCTATAGAAAGGTGGGATGTTTTATACTCTAATGTGAGGAGTCAAAAGAAATAGCAGCTAGCGATTACCTCACTCTAAACATTACTTTACACTCACCACACACACACGCAGTGGTTAGAGAATAATATGGCCATGAATAAAAAGGTTGAAATGCATGCTATCAGTACAGCGTGACCAGCAATCCATTCATATATATTCATTAATTCCAGGTGTGTGTTTGGGATGAGACCAGTGTGAAATAGGGCAGGGCAGAGATTGTAGGTGTGTGTTCGGGATGAAAACAGCAGTAGTGGGGGGTTCTAGATGTCATAGAAAATGATTAGTGGTGGTGCAGCCTTACGCAGAGAAACACAGTGTGTGTATGTGTGTGTGTGTGTGTGTGTGTGTGTGTGTGTGTGTGTGTGTGTGTGTGTGTGCATATATGAAGAGATAATTTATACTCAATCTTCACATTCCATCTATAGAAAGGTGGGATGTTTTATACTCTAATGTGAGTAGCCAAAAGAACTAGCAGCTAGCGATCACCTCACTCTAAACATTACTTTACACTCAGCACACACTCACGCAGTGGTTAGAGAATAATATGGCCATAAATAAAAAGGTCAGTAGAGCGTGACCAGCGCTACTTCATCTAGCCCTGATGAACAGGAGGTAGCACAGAGGAACTACAGCAATATGATCACATATATGCTCTAAGATCAATACGGGACAGACATTCATTCAGAAAGAACAGGAACAAATCATTCATAGGAATGCTGCAACATGACATCACAAACTCCCTGTTATGTTTGACAGGCTGAGAAACAATATTGAAGTTAAAGGGAAAATTGTCACACTTAAATTTTCTTTAAAATAACCAAATATATCCCCCCCCCCCCCCCCCCCCAATTAGAATAGAAGAGATAGGAATTTGGGGAGAGGAGAGAGAGAGGAGACAAAGGAGAGGACACAGAGGAGAGGATACAGAGGAGAGGAGACAGAGGAGAGGAGCCAGAGAGGAGAGAGAGAGGAGACAGAGGAGACTGAGAAGAGGACAGAGGAGAGGAGACAGAGGAGAGAGAGAGAGAGGAGAGAGAGAGAAGAGACAGGAGAGGAGACAGAGGAGAGGAGACAGAGGAGAGGAGACAGAGGAGAGGAGACAGACAAGAGGAGACAGAGGAGAGGAGAGGAGACAGAGAGGAGAGAGAGAGAGGAGACAGAGGAGTCAACCTGTTTTCTGTGGCATTGTGTGAGACGGACATGTGGTGAGCCATTGATGTCTATCAGCAGGATGTCACTTACCAAATGTATTTTCTATGAAACGGTGATATAACCAACCTCGTTATATATTTCATGGATTTCATGGAACTGGAGGAAAACAAACATCCTTGTGTGTCAGTTTGAACCAATGACCAGCTATACATACATTTTCCAGAATCGTAAATTGGCACATCTCTTACGTCTTTCCAGAGTTATAAATTGCACAGAAACAACAATAGGCGTCTTTCAGTCTTCCTGTGGCTGATGCTCATACATTGAGGATAGAAATCACTTGGGTTTTTAGAGAGTTCAAAGCACTAACCAATTGTGTGTGACCACTATTTGCCTCATGTAGCGCGACACATCTCCTTCACATAGAGTTGATCATGCTGTTGATTGTGACTGTGCAAAGTTGCCGGATATGAGGCAGGAACTGGAACGCGCTGTCATACACGTTGATCCAGAGCATCCCAAACGTGCTAAATGGGTGATATGTCTGGTGAGTATAGCTGTTACGGAGACTGTATCACCACCACACCAGCAGTCATGAGTCATGACCGCAGTAAATTTCCACATGATCGTTGAGTCATGGTAATATCCTCTTATGCACTCTGGATATGCGTTGGTAGTACCCAACTTGATAACGACCATCAGGTCCTAATGACCTGGCACTCTAGGGCTCTATTGTCCCTCTAACCGCTCTGACATGAATGAAAATGCAATCAAAAATCACATCAAAACGGTATGGTCCTTTTCAAACTCTCCTCACTGTGATGATCAATTTGAAGAAAGAAGTTCAACAGCAGGTTGAAACTGAGTGTAAAACATGGTCGTTGTGGATGTTGTTTCAAAGCCTAACACAACAAAATGGACAGCTTTTCTAAGCTGATGATTCATTCAGAACATCCATATGCATCTTAGAGCTCATGCATATGTATAGGTTTATAAGAGCACAAGCCCCCCTAAAATGACCTGAATTCAAATTATTATTGTGCTGTCATACAATAATTAGCCTACCGCATATTACACATGTCTTTGGTACATAATTAGGCTAGCCTATACTCCAAAATTAAACACATTTGAGTAGTGTGGACTGTATTATTATGCATACTGTATGGACTGGTTACCTTATGCTACGCTCCAAAATGTCTATCCATGAGTCTGGGAGAAAACGTATAGTCCTAGCCGATGCTGTTGGTTCATTGATTATGCCAGGTGGCTTACAGTTAGCCTACAATTATGGTGAATTTGTATTTGATGTTGAATAGCCTATTAATAGGGAATTGTTTCATAATTAATTGAGTGACACATTACCTTTAGCTATACATAATCTCTCACCTCCATGTGTTTCTAATCTCCTGCTCTCTCTCCTTTTTTCCTTTCCCCAGCATGCAGAGGGGCTGGCAACAGTTTAGTGAAATACGTTAAGTTGCAAAAACATGTTACTATCGATGTTTCTTAAGACATTTCACTTGTTTTCCCAAATTAGGCACTGGGTAGCTGCAGGAACATGGTTGGTGAGCCCATGGCATACGTGGAGTGAAATAAGTTATCTTATATTTATTTCTCAGCTGCTCATATTAAGCACATGCGCCGCTATAAAACCGAAGTAGCCTACCCAGTATCATAGAAAAACTGCCCTGCGGGAAAGCGTGTGGCCTCCATACGCTATTCGAGTGCATAAAGATGTATTTTTCCCATGGCCCTGTTCTTGCCCTTTTGATAATGGGCCATTCTAAATAAATTTAAAAAAATATATATATTTTTTTTTACATATTAGTAAACATAAGATTAAATTGCGAATAGTCTGATGGGTGAAAATATGATCACTTGATGAGAGAACAGCTGTGCAGCCTGAGGCAACCTTCTCAAATCATCAATAGCGTATAGCCGCATAATGTTGCCTATATACAGTATCTTTTGATTTCTAAGGCATTCTAAGGTTTGTATCATTACAAAAGTTGCCAAATAACTCTAAATTTACCGTTTCAAATTGTAATTTTTACACTCAATTTAGCCACATCCCAGGTGCACTAGCTCCGGAATGGGGAAAATGTCATTTCTATTAAATTCAGCTAAATTATATTTTTCTTATTATAAAAGAATTTAAAGAGGTGTCCATATACTTTGTATATATAGTGTAACCAATAAATGCCTCATAAGCTTAGTTTAACTGTCATACTCCATCAGTTTCCAAAATATAAGCTTGTTTTACTCCAATGTTTGTAAACAATTTAAACGTAAACAAACACTGTATAGCCTCAAAACATGGTTAAAAACAGAATATTGATATAGAATATTGATATTAGGTTCCCGAGTGGAGCAGGCATTGCATCTCAGTGATAGAGGCCTCACTACAGATCCTGGTTAAATTTCGGGCTGTATCACAACTGGCTGTGATCGGGAGTCCCATAGGGCGGCGCACAATTGGTCCAGCGTCGTCTGGGTTTTACCGGGATAGGCCGTCATTGTAAAATAAGAATTTGTTCTTAACTGAGTTGCCTAGTAAAATAAAAGTAAAAAATATTGGAGGGATGGTCAGTCCTTGTATCCATAGCTACACTATATACAGTTGAAGTTGGAAGTTTACATATACCTTAGCCAAATACATTTAAACTAAGTTTTTCACAATTCCTGACATTTTATCCTAGTAAAAATTCCCTGTCTTAGGTCAGTTAGGATCACCACTTTATTTTAAGAATGTAAAATGTCAGAATAATAGAAGAGAGAATGATTAATTTCAGCTTTAATTTCTTTCATCACAATCCCAGTGGGTCAGAAGTTGACATACAATCAATTAGTATTTGTTAGCATTGCCTTTAAATTGTTTAACTTGGATCTCCTTGCTCGCACACGCTTTTTCAGTTCTGCCTACACATTTTCTATGCGGTTGAGGTCAGGGCTTTGTGATGGCCACTCCACTACCTAGACTTTGTTGTCCTTAAGCCATTTTGCCACAACTTTGGAAGTATGCTTGGGGTCATTGTCCATTTGGAAGACCCATTTGCGACCAAGCTTTAACTTCCTGACTGATGTCTTGAGATGTTGCTTTAATATACACACAATTTTCCATCATCATGATACCATCTATTTTGTGAAGTGCACCAGACCCTCCTGCAGCAAAGCACCCCCACAACATGATGCGGCCACCCCCGTGCTTCACGGATGGGATGGTGATCTTCAGCTTGCAAGCCTCCACCTTTTTCCTCCAAACATAACGATGGCCATGATGGCCAAACAGTTCTATTTTTGTTTCATCAGACCAGAGGACATTTCTCCAAAAAGTACGATCTTTGTCCCCATGTGCAGTTGCAGACTGCAGTCTGGATTTTTTTAATGGTGGTTTTGGAGCAGTGGCTTCTTCCTTGCTGAGCGGCGTTTCAGGTTATGTCGATATAGGACTCGTTTTACTGTGGATATAGATACTTTTGTACCTGTTTCCTCCAGCATCTTCACAAGGTCCTTTGCTGTTGTTCTGGGATTGATACACACTTTTCGCACCAAAGTACGTTCATCTCTAGGAGACAGAATGCGTCTCCTTCCTGAGCGATATGTCGGTTCCATGGTGTTTATACTTGCGTACTATTGTTTGTACAGATGAACGTGGTACCTTCAGGCGTTTTTGTAAATTGCTCCCAAGGATGAACCAGACTTGTGGAGGTCTACAATTTTTGGCTGATTTCTCTTGATTTTCCCATGATGTCAAGCAAAGAGACACTTGAAATACATCATCAGGTACACCTCCAATTGACTCAAATGATGTCAATTAGCCAATCAGAAGCTTCTAAAGCCATGACATCGTTTTCTGGAATTTTCCAAGCTGTTTAGGCACAGTCAACTTAGTGTATGTAAACTTCTAACCGACTGGAATTGTGATACAGTCAATTATAAGTGAAATAATCTGTCTGTAAACAATTGTTGGAAAAATTACTTGTGTCATGCACAAAGTAAATGTACTAACCGACTTGCCAAAACTATAGTTTGTTAAAAAGAAATGTGTGAAGTGGTTGAAAAACAAGTTTTAATGTATACTTCCGACTTCAACTTTATACAAAAGTACGTCGACATCCCTTCAAATCTGTGGATTCAGCTATTTCAGCCACACCTGTTGCTGACAGGAGTATAAACATCTAGCGCACAGCCATGCAATCTACATAGACAAACCTTAGCAGTAGAATGGCCTTACTGAAGAGCTCAGTGACTTTGAACGTGGCACCGTTATAGGATGCCACCTTTCTACCAAGTCAGTTCATCAAATTTCTGCCCTGCTAGAGCTGCCCTGGTCAACTGTAAGTGCTGTTATTGTGAAGTGGAAACGTCTAACAGCTCAGCTGCAAAGTGGTAGGCCACACAAGCTCACAGAATGGGACTGCCGGGTTCTGAAGCGCGTAGTGCATAAATATCGTCTGTCCTGGGTTGCAACACTCACTGCCTTTGGAAGCAACGTCAGCACAATAACTCTTCATCTGGAGCTTCATGAAATGGATTTCCATGGCCGTGCAGCCGCACACAAGCCTAAGATTCCCATGTGCAATGCCAAGCGTCGGCTGGAGTGGTGTAAAACTCGCCGCCATTGGACTCATTGGAGCAGTGGAAACACGTTCTCTGGAGTGTAGATTCATGCTTCACCATCTGCCAGACCGACGGACGAATCTGGGTTTGGCAGATGCCAGGAGAACGCTACTTGCCCCAATGCATAGTGCCGACTGTATTTATTTTTTATTTAACCTTTATTTAACTAGGCAAGTCAGTTAAGAACAAATTCTTATTTACAATGACGGCGTACCCCGGCCAAACTCTAACCCGGACAGCGCTGGGCCAATTGCGCGTCGCTCTATGGGATGATGAGCCACTCGGGAGCCCCTGTAAAGTTTGGTGGATGAGGAATAATGGTCTGAGGCTGTTTTTCATGGTTCGAGCTAGGCCCCTTAGTTCCAGTGAAGGGAAATATTAACGCTACAGCATTCAATGACATTCTAGACGATTCTGTGCTTCCAACTTTGTGGAAACAATTTTGGGAAGGCCCTTTCCTGTTTCAAAATGACAATGCCCCCATGCCCAAAGCGAGGTCCATACAGAAATGGTTTGTCGGTCTGGAGGAACTTGACTGGCCTGCACAGAGCCCTGACCTCAACCCCATCAAACACCTTTGGGATGAATTGGAACGCCGACTGCGAGCCAGGCCTTATCACCCAACATCAGTGCCTGACCTCACTAATGCTCTTGTGGCTGAATGGAAGCAAGTCCGCGCAACAATGTTCCAACATCTAGTGGGAAAGCCTTCCCAGAAGAGTGGAGGCTGTTATAGCAGCAAAGGGGGGACCAACTCCATATTAATGCCCATTCATTTTGGAATAAGATGTTTGACAAGCAGGAGTCCACATACTTTTTGTCAAGTAGTGTCTAATCTAATGCATTTGAAAGGGGTTACATTTCTCCAGGCCCTTTACTCAGCTTTTGACCAAAACAGAGGCTAGGGTGACCCCTTTGCTATTGTTTCAATTAAAGGACTCTAGCTTTAAATGTTCAAAGAAAATCATCTTAGAACAACAAACAGAAGTTCAGCACAACTGGCTAAGAACAACCTGTTCTTGGTCTGTAACAAACATTTGATCTGGATTTATAAGTGGACGCTCAACTTGAAAGGGACACAATGTAAACCATTACTGTGAATTACCTCCTCACCGACACATGTTTCCTACTGAATTCTGAGAATGTAGAAAGAACATCCTTCTACAGCAGAAATGGTCTAATCTAATATCTATGTTCTTGTTCTGTTCTTGTTGTTCTGTGCCCGTGCTGATAAGATCAGGGTGAGAGAGATTAGAGGAACAACTGCTGCAGCTTTTGGGACACTTAATTCATCAACATGAAGTCAACTCTCACATGCTAAATCACCCATTATAAATAGCCATGTTTTACAGCCCCAGTTATCAAGGCTCTCCCCCTGTCTCCAAACCTTTCATAGTTGTTTTTCTTCATGTGTGATGGGATAGTGTCATAGTGATGTCATAGTGATGGGAAAGACAGCAGTTCAAGTCATGTCTGTCACACTACATCGTGACATATCCATGATCTATGTACAAGGATAATGCACAGTATTCTCACACATATGTGTGTGTGTGTGTGTGTGTGTGTGTGTGTGTGTGTGTGTGTGTGTGTGTGTGTGTGTGTGTGTGTGTGTGTGTGTGTGTGTGTGTGTGTGTGTGTGTGGTCGATCCCATCTGTGGAGCACTACATGGCAGTTCTGCATACTTCTGTTTCTATGAGCCATGTGTGAAGGGTTTATGGAGAACAAGAAAGGCAGGTGTTGTTATGTGTGAAGGGTTTATATTGAACAAGAAAGGCAGGTGTTGTTATGTGTAAAGGGTTTATATTGAACAAGAAAGGCAGGTGTTGTTATGTGTGAAGGGTTTATATTGAACAAGAAAGGCAGGTGTTGTTATGTGTAAAGGGTTTATGGAGAACAAGAAAGGCAGGTGTTGTTATGTGTAAAGGGTTTATATTGAACAAGAAAGGCAGGTGTTGTTATGTGTAAAGGGTTTATGGAGAACAAGAAAGGCAGGTGTTGTTATGTGTAAAGGGTTTATATTGAACAAGAAAGGCAGGTGTTGTTATGTGTAAAGGGTTTATATTGAACAAGAAAGGCAGGTGTTGTTATGTGTAAAGGGTTTATATTGAACAAGAAAGGCAGGTGTTGTTATGTGTGAAGGGTTTATGGAGAACAAGAAAGGCAGGTGTCATGTGTGAAGGGTTTATATTGAACAAGAAAGGCAGGTGATGTTATGTGTGAAGGGTTTATATTGAACAAGAAAGGCAGGTGTTGTTATGTGTGAAGGGTTTATGGAGAACAAGAAAGGCAGGTGTCATGTGTGAAGGGTTTATATTGAACAAGAAAGGCAGGTGTTGTTATGTGTGAAGGGTTTATATTGAACAAGAAAGGCAGGTGTTATGTGTGAAGGGTTTATATTGAACAAGAAAGGCAGGTGTTGTTATGTGTGAAGGGTTTATGGAGAACAAGAAAGGCAGGTGTCATGTGTGAAGGGTTTATATTGAACAAGAAAGGCAGGTGTTGTTATGTGTGAAGGGTTTATATTGAACAAGAAAGGCAGGTGTTATGTGTGAAGGGTTTATATTGAACAAGAAAGGCAGGTGTTGTTATGTGTGAAGGGTTTATGGAGAACAAGAAAGGCAGGTGTTGTTATGTGTAAAGGGTTTATATTGAACAAGAAAGGCAGGTGTTGTTATGTGTGAAGGGTTTATATTGAACAAGAAAGGCAGGTGTTGTTATGTGTGAAGGGTTTATATTGAACAAGAAAGGCAGGTGTTATGTGTGAAGGGTTTATGGAGAACAAGAAAGGCAGGTGTTGTTATGTGTAAAGGGTTTATATTGAACAAGAAAGGCAGGTGTTGTTATGTGTAAAGGGTTTATATTGAACAACAAAGGCAGGTGTTGTTATGTGTGAAGGGTTTATGGAGAACAAGAAAGGCAGGTGTTGTTATGTGTGAAGGGTTTATGGAGAACAAGAAAGGCAGGTGTTGTTATGTGTGAAGGGTTTATGGAGAACAAGAAAGGCAGGTGTTGTTATGTGTGAAGGGTTTATATTGAACAAGAAAGGCAGGTGTTATGTGTGAAGGGTTTTTATTGAACAAGAAAGGCAGGTGTTATGTGTGAAGGGTTTTTATTGAACAAGAAAGGCAGGTGTTGTTATGTGTGAAGGGTTTATAGAGAACAAGAAAGGCAGGTGTTGTTATGTGTAAAGGGTTTATATTGAACAAGAAAGGCAGGTGTTGTTATGTGTGAAGGGTTTATGGAGAACAAGAAAGGCAGGTGTTGTTATGTGTAAAGGGTTTATATTGAACAAGAAAGGCAGGTGTTGTTATGTGTGAAGGGTTTATATTGAACAAGAAAGGCAGATGTTGTTATGTGTGAAGGGTTTATATTGAACAAGAAAGGCAGGTGTTATGTGTGAAGGGTTTATGGAGAACAAGAAAGGCAGGTGTTGTTATGTGTAAAGGGTTTATATTGAACAAGAAAGGCAGGTGTTGTTATGTGTAAAGGGTTTATATTGAACAAGAAAGGTAGGTGTTGTTATGTGTGAAGGGTTTATATTGAACAAGAAAGGCAGGTGTTATGTGTGAAGGGTTTTTATTGAACAAGAAAGGCAGGTGTTGTTATGTGTGAAGGGTTTATAGAGAACAAGAAAGGCAGGTGTTGTTATGTGTAAAGGGTTTATATTGAACAAGAAAGGCAGGTGTTGTTATGTGTGAAGGGTTTATGGAGAACAAGAAAGGCAGGTGTTGTTATGTGTAAAGGGTTTATATTGAACAAGAAAGGCAGGTGTTGTTATGTGTGAAGGGTTTATATTGAACAAGAAAGGCAGATGTTGTTATGTGTGAAGGGTTTATATTGAACAAGAAAGGCAGGTGTTATGTGTGAAGGGTTTATGGAGAACAAGAAAGGCAGGTGTTGTTATGTGTAAAGGGTTTATATTGAACAAGAAAGGCAGGTGTTGTTATGTGTAAAGGGTTTATATTGAACAAGAAAGGCAGGTGTTGTTATGTGTGAAGGGTTTATGGAGAACAAGAAAGGCAGGTGTCATGTGTGAAGGGTTTATATTGAACAAGAAAGGCAGGTGTTGTTATGTGTGAAGGGTTTATATTGAACAAGAAAGGCAGGTGTTGTTATGTGTAAAGGGTTTATATTGAACAAGAAAGGCAGGTGTTATGTGTGAAGGGTTTATGGAGAACAAGAAAGGCAGGTGTTGTTATGTGTAAAGGGTTTATATTGAACAAGAAAGGCAGGTGTTGTTATGTGTAAAGGGTTTATGGAGAACAAGAAAGGCAGGTGTTGTTATGTGTGAAGGGTTTATATTGAACAAGAAAGGCAGGTGTTGTTATGTGTGAAGGGTTTATGGAGAACAAGAAAGGCAGGTGTTGTTATGTGTGAAGGGTTTATGGAGAACAAGAAAGGCAGGTGTTATGTGTGAAGGGTTTATATTGAACAAGAAAGGCAGGTGTTGTTATGTGTAAAGGGTTTATGGAGAACAAGAAAGGCAGGTGTTGTTATGTGTAAAGGGTTTATGGAGAACAAGAAAGGCAGGTGTTGTTATGTGTGAAGGGTTTATATTGAACAACAAAGGCAGGTGTTGTTATGTGTTAAGGGTTTATGGAGAACAAGAAAGGCAGGTGTTGTTATGTGTAAAGGGTTTATATTGAACAACAAAGGCAGGTGTTGTTATGTGTGAAGGGTTTATATTGAACAAGAAAGGCATGTGTTGTTATGTGTGAAGGGTTTATATTGAACAACAAAGGCAGGTGTTGTTATGTGTGAAGGGTTTATGGAGAACAAGAAAGGCAGGTGTTGTTATGTGTGAAGGGTTTATGGAGAACAAGAAAGGCAGGTGTTGTTATGTGTGAAGGGTTTATGGAGAACAAGAAAGGCAGGTGTTGTTATGTGTGAAGGGTTTATATTGAACAAGAAAGGCAGGTGTTGTTATGTGTGAAGGGTTTATGGAGAACAAGAAAGGCAGGTGTTGTTATGTGTGAAGGGTTTATGGAGAACAAGAAAGGCAGGTGTTGTTACGTGTGAAGGGTTTATGGAGAACAAGAAAGGCAGGTGTTGTTATGTGTGAAGGGTTTATGGAGAACAAGAAAGGGAGGTGTTATGTGTGAAGGGTTTATGGAGAACAAGAAAGGCAGGTGTTGTTATGTGTGAAGGGTTTATATTGAACAAGAAAGGCAGGTGTTGTTATGTGTGAAGGGTTTATGGAGAACAAGAAAGGCAGGTGTTGTTATGTGTGAAGGGTTTATGGAGGCAAGTTTTGTTATTAAAAACAATATGTTAATGCAACAACATAACACTGCACAGGTAGACAGAGAGGTGAAGAGGAATTTTGACTCAAAGCAGAAGCCAGTAAATGGACATGGACTGAGTGGACAAAACATTAAGAACACCTTCCTAATATTGAGTTGCACCCCCTTTTGCCCTAAGAACAGTCTCAATTTGTCGAGGCATGGACTCTACAAGGTGTTGAAAGCGATCCACATGGATACTGGCCCATGTTGACTCCAATGCTTCCCACAGTTGTGTCAAATTGGCTGGATGTCCTTCGGGTGGTGGAACATTCTTGACACACACGGGAAACTGTTGAGCGTGAAAAACCCAGCAGCGTTGAAGTTCTTGACTCAAATCGGTGTGTCTGGCACCTACTACCATACCTCGTTCAAAGGCACTTAAATATTTTGACTAGCCCATTCACCCTCTGAATGGCACACATACACAATCCATGTCTCAATTGTCTCAAGGCTTAAAAATCCTTCTTTAATTATCTACGGGATCGGTGTCCCCCACGTGGGACGGTTGAGCTAACGTAGGCTAATGTGATTAGCATGAGGTTATAAGTAACAACAACAAAAAATCCCAGGACATAGACCTATCTGATATGGGCAGAAAGCTTACATTCTTGTTAATCTAACTGCACTCTCCAATTTACAGTAGCTACTACAGTGAAAGAATACCATGCTATTGTTTGAGGAGAGTGCACAGTTATGAACTTGAAAATGTATTAATAATCCAATTAGGCACATTAGGCAGTCTTGATACAACATTTTGAACAGAAATGCAATGGTTCATTGGATCAGTCTAAAATTTTGCACATACACTGCTGCCATATAGTGGCCAAAATCTAAATGGTGCCTGCGCTGGAATAATACATTATGGTCTTTCTCTTGCATTTCAAAGATGATGGTACAAAAAAATTGAATGATCTTTTACCAGATCTAATGTGTTATATTCTCCTACACTAAAATCACATTTCCACAAACTTCAAAGTGTTCACTTTCAAATGGCATCAAGAATATGCATATCCTTGCTTCAGGTTCTGAGCCACAGGCAGTTAGATTTGGGTATGTCATTTTAGGCAAAAATGTTAACCTGTCTCCCCCCCTTCATCTACACTGATTTGTGGATTTAACAAGTGACATCAATAAGAGATTATAGCTTCCACCTGGATTCACCTGGTCAGTCTATGTCATGGAAAGAGCAGGTGTTCATAATGTTTGTACACTCAGTGTACATACTTACTACATCTGCTACTCTGCTTCTCTCTAGTGGTCAGTGAGGAGAGAATGAAAGTGAAAAGAAGAGACAGCGAGAGAGAGAGACTCATTGTAGACATTAGAACAGGAATATCATGCAACACCCGATGAGTAAAATACCACAGATACTTGAACTTTAATAAATATTAAACATTAAGCTCTGATTCATAGGTACAGACAGATCAGTAGGTGATTTTGCAGCAGCTGCAAGACAAAATGATCCGATAATAAGGCGACTGGCAGAAAGAAAACAATAGCAGTTGCCCTGAAAGCTTCTATTGTGATGCAGTAGATACAAATAGATGTTTTATCATTTTTCCTTCTTTGTCTTTGCTCTTTGAAAATGTAATAAACACAAGTGAATGGATAAGGTCTCTGTGAATCTTTGCTGGGCAATGCTTTTAGTACCAACAAGGATAAAAACAGTGCACCACAACTGACCATTTCAACTCACAAACCTGGTTATGATGACGGATTTCCCTCTATTAACCATCCATTTCACCTTAATAACACATAATGCATTTGATCATGTCTATTATAAGAGAGATATGGGGCTCTATTTTCGGCAGGAGTTAAGGCGGCACTGGAATCAAATGCATGTTAGTTTGCAATTTTGTTATGTAAAGACTGTCGCACTGCCATTTCCCAGCCCTAACGCCAGGTTCGGGCAATTTACCTGTCTAATTTAAACTCTCTTGCGCTCAGATGGGCGGTTGGAACTATTTGAGGAGTGTCCTTAAAAACATGACCCAAAGTCCTCATTTCAGGCAGCGCTGAAAATACCAACCAAAAGCTGGTTTTAGCAGTCGGTTATGGCATGAATTTTGACAACGGAAAGGCAGCCTATCCAGCCGTGACGCACACTGCCCATATGCGCATGGAACAAGAGTAGCCCAATATGCTTTTGGTGCATATATACTTCCTATTTAGAAATATAAAAAACGATGTTTTTTCACACTTCTTTCTATTTTTTCAAGCATAGCCTCCCCTCCTCTAAATGAAGGCTTTTTTGTCTGCCAAATGAAATCCAAAATAGTTAAGACTGTCGAAATAGGGTTTGGCTCCTGAGACCACTTGGACATACATCTTTATCACCAAAGCTTTATTAAAATATCACGTTTGAGAGAAGTAAAACAGTGAGCTGACATTCCCTTTGTATCTATTCC
The DNA here is from genome assembly GCF_045791955.1 of Oncorhynchus clarkii lewisi. NCBI lineage: Eukaryota > Metazoa > Chordata > Actinopteri > Salmoniformes > Salmonidae > Oncorhynchus > Oncorhynchus clarkii. The sequence goes on from NC_092177.1 coordinate 24,075,853, forward strand.
TTGTAGGCAGGCCCACATTATTTTAGACATGCAGGTCCCGCTTTGGACTTGTGTAAAACCCCCTCCATGATGAAGGCTACATATCCATGCCCATCATGAAACGAGCGATGAGAACCTCGGTGAATACCGGCGAAGCTCCTATTTAGACGTAATCTGTAACCTGTAATAAATGCTTGTTTTCGGTTTCATATGTATAAAATCCAAGCCTTCCATTAGGCATATTTTAAGGAAGGCTGGTTCAACAGCAATACATGTATTTTTTTATCATTCAGATGTTATGATATCTTTACATTTTAAATGCATGTATTGTTGTTGTTTTAAAAAAAACGGCTTTTTTTTCCGTTTAATTGTATTACAACCAAACGTATTAGAGTGATTCACCTTCCTGGTTTTATGGTGACAATGTCCATGGCGCGCTCTCAATGCAACTTCTGGAGACCTGTGAATGCGATCTGATCTGTAAAATGGTTCCGATTATGTTCATAAAACATAGGCCTATTTGGGAGCAGTATACGGCGAGTGGACAATCTCAATGTTTCTTTATATTGGATGGATCGTTGTCCAGCTACTGTGAAAGATTTGGACGTGCGTAAAACGCTCCATAGTTTGCGTTGTTTTATTTAACGACCCTGGGTCATTACAATATGATAAAAAGTTGTTGTTTGTTTAGAATTTGATTCTAATTATTCATTATCTTTTTAGTCATTATCAACAGTTCATTTAATATTGCTTATTCCCTATATTTGGCATGGCCTTGCTAAGCCATAATGCAATTTACAGTAGGCTTAGCCCATATATCAGTGTGAACGCTGTTGAAGCCATTCGCTTACTTACAGCAATGTGGACGGCAAATAGGTTTAAGTTAAGTTAATATGTCTAGGAAAGATAGGTCTACATGCTGTTATTTCGTTTCTGTAAGCCATTTAACAAACTATAAAGACCGTAAATACACAACTTGAAGCAACCATATTTTTCGCATGGAGCACGTTCTGATTGGCCGGTGAGGGGCCAAGTCTCGACACACCCACAACTTGCTTATTCATCAAAACCCAGGCCTTTCACGCCAATGGCAGAGAGTGCACAGATAATTGTGATAGTGAAAATAGCAAAAATATTTCTGACACATCCCTGAACATACAGCGCTCCAGCCTGCACTCAGATTTACCATTCCATTAGGTTTGATAAAATGGAGCCCATGAAATCATTTACAAATCACACGTAATCCAATAGAGCACCACTAAAATCCAATATAGTTGTCAGTAATGGCCCTCCATAGTCCCCCAGAGCCCTTGTTCATTGACATTGAGAAGCAGCAGAAAGGAGCATGTGAAAAAGAACCCACTGAGTCATACAGTAGATGTGTAATGGACATGGCATTGGCAGCACTGCGCTAACCCATTAGCTTCCAGCGTTTTACCTGACCAGGAGAAGGGATATTTTGGGGGATATGAGATACTTGGGTTAATCCCAATAGTCTAAACTACGATTCTTCTCTGTATCTCCTTTCCTCCATTTGCACAGATCTGAAGGGGGAAATCATGAATGCACAACCATAGATATCCACCAGGTATTTCCTTTCACCATTCCAACTCTTTCTCATCCGTGCAGACTAGGTAAAGGAGACGAAAGGAGAGAAGGCCACTGCAGACTATTGCTATGTACCTCTGGTGAACTGATGGCATAGTCTGTTTTTATATCTCCAAACCTCCAGAGCGTCTTTCCGCCCAGTACAGTACCCTGATTCAGAAGGTTTGTGCCTTCAGAAAGGCACATTGTTCAAATCTTGATAAAGCAGAAGAGAACATTCGATTATGGTGCAGCACCTGTGGCCTACAAAGTTACAAGAATAGGCTAGCAAATTGGATTTTAATTTTGAAATATAATAGGGTATATATATATATATATATATATAATTAGTACCCTGATGCATATCTATATCTCTTAGACAGTGGTGTAAAGTACTTAAGTAAAAATACTTTAAAGTACTAATTATATAGTTTTTGGGGGTATCTGTACTTTACTTTACTATTTATATTTTTGACTACTTTTCCTTATACTTCACTACATTCCTTAAGAAAATATTGTACTTTTTACTCCATACATTTCCCTTGACACCCAAAAGTACATGTTACATTTTGAATGGTTAGCAGGACAAGAAAATAGTTAAATTCAGCACTTATCAACCAAACATCCCTGGTCATCCCCACTGCCCCTGATCCAGCAGACTCACTTAACACACATTTATTTAACTAGGCAAGTCAGAGAAGAACACATTCTTATTTACAATGACACTGGCCAAACTCAGACAATGCTGGGCCAACTGTGCACAGTCCTATGGGACTCCCATTCACAACCAGTTGTGATACAGTCTGGATTTGAGCCAGGTTGTCTGTAGTGATGCCTCTAGCACTGAGATGTCTTAGACCGCTGAGCCACTTGGGAGCACACATGCGATGCTTGTAAATAATGTGTCAGTGTTGGAGTGTCCCTGGCTTCCGTAAATAAGAAAAAAGAAAAAAAGAAAATGGTGCCATCTGGTTTACTTAACATAAGGAATTTGAAATGATTTATACTTGTACTTCTGATACTTAAGTATATTTTATTTTCTATTAAGGTATCTTTACCTTTACTCAAGTATGACAGTTGGGTACATTTTCCACCACTGCCAAGAGCTAAGGAGAGGCTAGTGGAGCACAGGTGCTTACAAATTGTGCACAAGAGACAGATGCTATAAATTAGAACCTTATTATGCATAACCCATCATCAATTAGCTAAACCAAAGGCTGAAAATAACGTATTACCTGAAAGAGGTAGGCTAAGACATCTATATATAGGGCTATATATCAATCTAGAACAGGATGATCTGTTTTGATCTGAGTTGATGGAGAGAGAGAAAGACTGCGAGAGAGAGCTCTTGCGTGCACTGACTTAAAGCAACGATATTCGACTGATAGGCTGTTTTAAAACTCTGTAGCTGCAATAAAAAATACAATAATCTTTACAATTATAAAAACAAGGTGACCCCCGAAAGCCAGATGGAGATTAGACATGCATTCGGTCTTTATTTTACTGTAGCATAGGCTAGGCTGCAGCAAATGTAGGCCTACCTGTCACAAGTTACCATAATGAGATGATAGGTATACATGCATTGTGAACTGCGCTCCACACTGAGATGGGTCTGTCCCCACCCTGAGCGTTTATTCATCATGCAGAGGCTGTAGAGAAGCCACATTTAGACATTGCATATAATGTAACAGTTCCATTTCATGCAATGCTGTTCATATAAATAATTTATTATGATTTACAGGTTTCTTGCAGTTATTTATCCAGAGAAAAAGGAGTGGTTTTGGGCGGTAAATCCCGGTAAACCTCGGCAATCAACCCTAGTCTATTCCCTTTACAGCACATTACTTCGGACCAGGGCCCTTAGGGACGTACCCCTAGACAAAGACACATATGGACACTTCCTATCTAACCTGTCTCATTCAATGGGACCAGACTGGTATTCATGTCTGTTTGACTCAAAGAAGGGGGCATATCAACTGCAGTCATAGGCTGTAATCTAACATGGCATGTTAGACTTGTTCGGGATGAGCAAGCTTACCTAGGTCCTGGCATGGTGCTTGGGAATAAGACTTCATTTAAATAGAATAAATAAAATCTACTTTGAGCTTTATCAACATGAATGTCCTGAAAGTCCAACGTTTCACAACCCGAGCTTATCCAGGTATGTGCTGCTTATGAAAGAGAATACACCTTTACTGTATTTGCCTTGCTCTGAAACCTAAGCACACTGGGGGAGGTTTGGAGAGATACAAGTTCCCCCTGTTGTGGTACGGTTCCAGGAGGATGTACGGTCCAAATCTCATCTGGCTCTACTCTCAGTCGTACAACAAGACCAACAGCTTTTATTCAAAACAACAGTGCAAACATCTGGCTTTGGTTCTCTCTCCACATAGTTCAGTTTGCCGTGTGGCTGGCTGGTGTGTGTGTGTAAAACAACAGGGTGGCATGTCTGTACCGTGGCTCTGGGTGTGTGGTGGGTCTTTGCCTGATAGAGAGCACCAAGGCAGGTTAAGGGTTAAATAATAACTCCAATCTGTTAGCAGACGTAGGTAAATCTCTATAAGAGAAAGGGGAAGGTAAGGGTCAAAGGTAATCACACAGTGCCCCTGTGGGCCCGCTTCATCCTCAACAGAAAGTTCCTCTTCTCCTCCAGGAGTTCCTGGATGCGTTTGTTCCGTGTTCTCTCCCTGAGGAACACACGGCTTCGTCTGGGGATCAAGTTGTTTTGGGAGATGTCGTTGTCCACTCCTATGACACGGTTGTAGGGATCATCGATGGAGTTGTTCTCTCTGGTCTCCTCCTGGCGGCTTGGTGGCCACGTGGGTTTTTTGTTTTTTGTTGTCATTGTGGCGATGGTTGTTGTGGGAGGCAGGGCAGCCGTTTGCTCTGTTATGGAAACAGTGGCCCTCACAGATATGTACTCTGTGCAATCCGGCCAATCAGGGGTGGTCATATCTATGATGTCATCGCTGGGGACAGTAGTTCCACTGAGCATTGTGACATCAGTGTATGGGACGGTTCCACTGGGCGATGTGACATCCTCAAAGTAGTTGGTTTCAGTTGGCTTTATGACATCATCCATGGAGAATAGGCTACCGGGAGTGGTGGTTGATCCACCTGTGGTGTCGTTGCTGACAAAGGAGATATCAGTGAAAGGGCGGCTTGGAGTTGTAGTGTATATGCTGGTGCTGGTGGAGAGGGTGAATGAGGGGTACTTCCTGGTTGTGTCTCTGCGGGTCACACTGCGCTCTGGGGTCATGGGGATGGGGTATGTAGTGTAGTATGGGTGGGGTGTTGTATAAGTGTCTGTGGTGCTCATTGGGCGTGGCGTAGTATAAGGTATATGTGTTGTACTTCTTGGATGAACCGTTCCCTGAAAGGGGGTGTTGTTGTCCTTGGGCTGAGGCAGAGGCCGGGGGCGAGGCAGGGGGACAGCTGTGACCCGGGGAGGGGCGGTGGTGCTCAGGCTGCTGTCCGTCACATTGCTGCAGGATTTGCAGCACATGCGCTTGTAGTCAGGCAGAGTGCAGTAGCGGATCAGCACCTCCATGCGACAGAACACTGATCTGTCTCCATGACAACGCTGCTTGCCTGTGGGGGAGAGAACACAGAGCTGAGACTGGGCGGGGCTGGAGATGGCGCTGTGGGAGTGTTGTGTTTAGAAACGGTCCAGTAAAGTAGTAGAGGTAGTAAAGCCAGACCATTAACAACTAGAGCAGGGAGGAAGAAGAAGAAGGAGAAGACCCAAGCAGCATGGACAGCAGAGTCAATAGATTAGTCCATAGCAACTAAAAGGAAAGAAGAGCGGAGTGGGTTCTTTGTTGTTGTGGTGCTGGAACAGTAACCTGGCTCCAGTCTTGGGGAGTAGTTAACTACATGTAGTTCAACTAGTAATTTAACTACATTGTGCAGTAGCTTTGTGGTGGTTGAACTAAATTAAAATCTAGGTAGTATTTTTTAAAATTATTATTTTTATTTTTTTTGCCATGTAGCGGTGTAGCTAACTACTGGAACAACACACTCCTTAAAACAAGTATATATGGGTGAAGTAGGCAAAACTTTTCTTTCTTTTTCGACACCTGTGTAATTCTCACTTGAAACAATTGTCGTCTGAATTACACATTCTGTTAACATATGACCCAAAAGTGATATTTTCTTGTAATTTCTAGTCTATGACATTTCTGATTTACAAATGATAATTTTTCACAAAGTAGTTTGGATGAATTGAACTACTTTTTCACAGTAACTTTAGTTTAGTAAACTATATTTTTCTTAAGGTTTAGTGTAGCTTCACCTTTTTTAGTGTGAAGTAATTGTTAGCTTGGTTTTTTAGAGTAGCTTCCCCAACACTGCTCGTCTCTTTGCAGACCAAACTAAATGTTTCTGACATCTCATGTGTTTCTTTATTTGTTTCAGATTAGTGTAAACATACTATATCAATATAACTTTGTTAATATGTTTTATGCAGGATAAGAGGCTTGATCTTCTTTAATCTGTCTTTCATTATTCACGGCAATATCACTTTATAAGACAATGTTTTACCCTTTGTAAGGTTGGAGCAATCTTTGAGTTGTGTTATACTGGTAGTTTGTAATGTGCTCCTCCTCACACCAAGTCAAACCATCACAAACTCAGGAGGAGAGAGTGAGAGCGCATTTTAAAACATTATTTTTATTTATACAACTTTGCAGTTGATAACGACAGGAACTTAAACAATGAGATGTACTCCCCCCTCAATATATAGATATATTATTGTCTTAAGAAAAATAAATCAACTGTATCGAAAGGTACAAGTTCACAGTCACTTTGGTAAAACACTTCATTACTGGGAAGTAAACCAATCAATTCGTTTAGTTATTCAATTGATAAGAAGTCAAATGAATAATTTACATAAATGAATAAATAGATTTGAAGTTGAATAAATAAAATACAGAATTCTCCATGATGAATGATGTAAAAACTGGATTGGCACGTTTAAGTGTCATATGAAACATTTACAAAACATGAATACATTTTTCCCTGATAAATCAAAGTGCATATAGACGTAGTGCACATAGTCCTTCTGAATGTTTCCCCAACGTCAATCCAACGTCCGTCCAACGTCAGCCAGCCCCACCCAGCAGGCTAGTGAAGCCACAAAACAGTTACCCATAGTATAGAATATTATAGATTTTTTTTCCATAAGTAAGAAGATAACAGTCATGAACATAATTAAATATAGTCAACACCAACGTTATATACAGTATCGCACTGCAAGGTCTAGCTTCATTGGCCTCCTACCATCCGACTCCAGCACAAAACATCGGATAGCTCGCTACTAGTCACAACAGAAACATGTGATCACAATGCAATGATAAGACTGAAGTGCTTTTCTAGATGCTGTCCTCAGTGTCGATCGATACCCTGGGCCCTTCGTAAACCGTACCCGGTGGTCAGACCACGGTCCAAACCTTTTGCATGTTGCAGGTTCTGATGGTTTGCCTGTGTTTGCCTGTTAGTTTGAAGCTGCCTTTAAGTGATTAACAAAGGTTTTGATGAGTAAAGCCTTCTCTTTCACAGATAAATGCCATTACATTCAATCCAAGATAAGGCATTGTTCATGTGTTTAATGTTCATCACAAAAGGAAAAACAAGATCTGATGCTTTCAAATGAAGGTTTATGAGGTATTTCTGTTCCAGAGTTGTATGTCTACGAGAAGCCTGCATGAAAGTACACTCACACACGCGCACACACACACACACACACACACACACACACACACACACACACACACACACACACACACACACACACACACACACACACACACACACACACACACACACACACACACACACACACACAGACAGACAGACAGACAGACCGACAGACATGCACCTTTGCACACATACACACACACGTAAGGGATGCAAATGTGCATGACAGAAATGTGATCCTTTCCCTAAAGAAAATAAGGAGCAACAGTAAACCCCATCCATCTGAAAAAAATGGAGCAGCAACTAACTGACCAAGTGCTGCATAATGTAGGTCTATACCTCTTCCCCCCCCCTGACACTTTACCCTTATATTAACTTCTGTATTACTCATGTCAAATAAATAACAAAAAATACACATAACAGTCAAGGATCGAAGTGATCAATAGCAGTCTGTAGGTTATAATGAACTACAGCTTATTCATGGTAAAACATTATTATTATTCAGATTATTGTTACTCATATAGATTTTCATATACAGTATATATACAGTACCAGTCAAAAGGTTGGACACACCTACTCATTGAAGGGTTTTCCTTTATATGTACTATTGTCTACATTGTAGAATAATAGTGAAGACATCAAACTACGTAATAACACATATAGAATCTTGTAGTAACCAAAACAGTGTTAAACAAATTCAAATATATTTTATATTTGAGATTCTTCAAAGTAGCCAACATTTTCCTTGATGACAGCTTTGCACACTCTTGGCATTCTCCCAACCATCTTCATGAGTTAGTCACCTGGAATGCATTTCAATTAACAGGTGTGCCTTGTTAAAAGTTAATTTATGGAATTTCTTTCCTTCTTAAAACTTCTTTGGGATAGGGGGCAGCATTTTCACTTTTGGATGAAAAGAATGCCCAGAGTGAACTGCCTCCTGTCCCAGATGCGAATATATGCATAGTATTATTAGTATTGGATAGAAAACACCCGGAAGTTTATAAAACTGTTTGAATGATGTCTGTGAGTATAACAGAACTCATATGTCAGGCAAAAACCTGAGAGAAAATCCAAACAGGAAGTGGGAAATTTGAGGTTTGTAGTTTTTGAACTCAGGCCCTATCGAATTCACAATGGAATATGGGTTATGTTGCATTTCCTAAGGCTTCCACTAGAGGTCAACCGTCTTTAGAACGTTATTTCAGGCTTCTACTGTGAAGTGGGATCGGATGAGAGCTCTTTGAGTCAGTGGTCTGGCAGAAATGCGCCGGTCACGTGCATTTCACATGACAGCGATCTGCGTTCCATTGCTTTTCTACAGACAATGGAATTCTCCGGTTGGAACATTATTGAACATTTATAATAAAAAACATCCTAAAGATTGACTCTATACTTAGTTTGACAAGTTTCTTCGACATGTAATATAACTTTTTGAACTTTTCGTCCGACTGGACCTGAACGCGCTTTTGGATTTGTGTACCAAACGCCCTAACAAAATAAGCTATTTGGACATAAATGGACATAAATGATGGACATTATCGAACAAAACAAACATTTATTGTGGAACTGCGATTCCTGGGTGTATATTCTGATGAAGATCATCAAAGGTAAGTTAATATTTATAACGCTATGTTTGACTAATGTTGACTGCGCAACATGGCAGATATTCATTTTGGCTGGTTTGGGCTCTGAGCGCCGTACTCAGATTATGCTTTTTCCATAAAGTTTTTTTGAAATCTGACACAGCGGTTGCGTTAAGGAGAAGTGTATCTAAAGTTCCATGCATAACACTTGAATTTTCATCAACATTCATAATGAGTATTTCTGTGAATTCATGTGGCACTCTGCACAATCACCGTATGTTTTAGAACTATTGGAACTTAACGCGCCAATGTAAAATGAGATAATTTTGATATAAATATGCACTTTATCGAACAAAATATACATGTATTGTGTAATATGAAGTCCTATGAGTGTCATCTGATGAAGATCATCAAAGGTTAGTGATTCATTTTATCTCTATTTGTGCTTTTTGTGACTCCTCTCTTTGGCTGGAAAAATGGCTGGGTTTTTCTGTGGCTTGGTGATGACCAAACATAATCGTTTGTGGAGCTTTCGCTGTAAAGCATTTTGGAAATCAGACACTGTGGCAGGATTAACGATAATTTTATCTTTAAAATGGTGCCTAATATGCCTAATACTTGTATGTTTGAGAAATTAGATTTATGAGATTTCTGTTGATTTGTATTTGGCACCCTGCAATTTCATTGGCTGTTGGCGAGGGGTTCCGCTAGCGGTCCTATACAGGTTAATGCGTTTGATTCAATCAGTTGTGTTGTGACAGGGTAGTGGTGGTATACAGAAGATAGCCATATTATGGCAAGAACAGCTCAAATAACGAAAGATAAACGACAGTCCATCATTATTTTAAGACATGAAGGTCATTCAATACGGAAAATAAAAATAAATTTGAACGTATCTTTAAGTGCAGTCACAATAACCATCAAGCGCTATGACAAAACTGTCTCTCATGAGGACCGCCACAGGAAAGGAAGACCCAGAGTTACCTCTGCTGCAGAGGATACATTCATTAGAGTTAACTGCATCTCAGATTAGAACCAAATAAATGCTTCACAGAGTTCAAGTAACAGACAGATCTAAACATCAACTGTTCAGAGGAGACTGCGTGAATCAGGCCTTCATGGTCGAATTACTGCAAGGAAACCACTAATAACAGACACAAATAAGAAGAAGAGACTTGCTTGGGCCAAGAAACATGAGTAATGGACTTTAGACCGGTGGAAATCTGTACTTTTGTCTGATGAGTCTTTGTGAGATGCGGAGTAGGTGAGAGGATGATCTCCGCATGTGTGGTTCCCACTGTGAAGCATGGAGGAGGAGGTGTGATGGTGTGGGGGTGCTTTTCTGATGACACTGCCTATTATTTATTTATAATTCAAAGCACACTTAAACAGCATGGCTACCACAGCATTCTGCAGCGATATGCCATCCCATCTGGTTTGCGTTTAGTGGGACTATCATTTGTTTTTCAACAGGACAATGACCCAAAACACACCTCAAAGGCTATTTGACCAAGAAGGAGAGTGATGGTGCTGCATCAGATGATGTGGCCTCCACAATCACCCGATCTCAACCCAATTGAGATGGCTCTGGATGAGTTGGACCGCAGAGTGAAGAATAAGCAGCCAACAAGTGCTCAACATATGTTGGAACTCCTTCAAGACTGTTGGGAAAAGCCTTCCAGGTGAAGCTACTTAAGATAATGCCAAGAGTGTGCAAAGCTATCATCAAGACAAAGGGTGGCTACTTTGAAGAATCTAAAATATATTTAGATTTTTTAAACACTTTTATGGTTACTACATGATTCCATATGTGTTATTTCATAGTTTTGATATCTTCACTATTATTCTAGTATTATACTATTATTATTTAATAGTAAAAATAAAGAAAAACCCTTGAATGAGTAGGTGTGTCCAAACTTTTGACTGGTACTGTATACAAATATATTTATAGATGTATTTGTTTTAAAGTTTGCAAGCATAAATAAGCTGCAGTTGTTGAACTTTAATATAACAGTCAAAGAGAGGATGTCTGATGAGATGGTGAAATCGGAAGCAACCTCACATGGTAAAACTACCCTGTTTTCATTAGCCTTTTACTCTTCTGCACTCTTGACCTCTTCACCCAACAGCTCCGTATATAATATTCCTAAAAAGTGTTGGTTTGTGTCACCTCCTGTCCCTGTGCTGAGTTCCTGTCAGTCTGAGAATGGGACCTAGAACGAGATAAACCGTCGTTGTCATTCTAGAATGGAACCAGGATGTGAGATGAGCACTTTAGCAAAGATGTCCTCATTGTGACAAGATCACATTCACAATAAAGCTTTAGTTTCTTTTCTTTTTACACTTCTTTTTTATTTATATATTTTTTCTCTTCGTTAATTTCACACTTGTCACCACGGACGATGGCGGCGTGGTGACCCCCCTAAAAAATCACAGCCGCATCTCAGGAGCGTGACCCATGACATCTTGCAGCTAGCTCACTCAAAACATGGCCGCCAAACAGAGAGGTGGGCTCACACCTCACTGGCTCTTCGACACCACTAAGAGCCGCCAATCAAACCTATTCGCCATTTTCCATTTCCAGCTTCTCTTCAATGTTTAATTGTTTTTCGTTTAGTTTGGACTGGCCAGCGGTTACAACACAATGCTCCACAAAAGAGAGAGAGAGATAAGAGAAGAGAGAGACAGAGCAAGAGAGAACCAACCAACCAATCAGCACACAGGAGCCAGAGACCTCCCCCAATCAGAGCTGTCTCACACACAGAGAGAGAGAGACGCACACCCCCCAAAAGAGAAGCGAAAAGCTGGCGCTCGCTCGCGGGCGCGGGCACAGGCACGGACACAGGGGTGGGGGTGGGGGGGGGTGGTCAGGGGGTGAGCCTGCCCCCAGGACCCCTTGCCCAGGCCTGTTGCAGGGTGAAGAGGACAGAGAGAGAGGTCAGGGTCCAGGTCAGGACAGCCATGCACCGGAGGCCGGGCCCAGAGCTATAAAGGGATGGTTTTTTACGTGAAGTGTTCCTCTGGTAGGGCAAGTCTGGGTCTGGACGGGACAGCCACTGTATCAGGATGTTGCCGTTCTTATTCAGGTCTGACGAGCCTCCTGGAGATGGAGCAAGGAGGGAAAAACATCAGAGAGGGAAATGACTATGAGTCAGGAGAGACTTCTACTGTCTATTTTACATTACCTTAGTACACCAATCAGTAGTAATAATAAAGAATAATGATTAGATTTCTAAACATAGTAGGGGGAAAAATCCACCACCAATGTGTAGCACCCACCTGGATGATGCCAGCAACCACCAAACATCAGCTATCATGTGGAGAGGTGAGGAGTGATATATGCCAGTTAGGAATGAGGGGGATGATTAGGTAGCCATGATGGAATGGAGCCAGGTTGGGAATTTAGCCATGCCACCGGGGTTAACACCCCTACTCTTACGATAAATAACATGGGATTTTTAATGACCACAGAGAGTCAAGACATCCGCTTAACATCCCATCTGAAAGACAGCAACCTGCGCAGGGCAGGGTCTCCTTCAATGCCCTGTGACATTGGGATCTTCTAAGACCAGAGAAAAGAGGGCCCCCTACTGGCCCTCCAGCATTTCTTCCAGCAGCATCTGGTCTCTCATCTAGGGACCGACCAAGACCGACCCTGTTTAGCTTCAGAGGTAAGCCAGCAGTGGGATGCAGGGTGGTATGCTGCTGGAAAGTAGTGGCACAAGGGAACTAAATACGATGAGTTATAATGGGGCCATAATACTCACTGGGACAGGGCATCAGGCGACATATGCGTATGGTGTCTGGCTTGCTGTCCAGACACAGACCGATGGTGTTGTCACGCGTGTGACACAACGCCTGCCTCTGCTGTGTCCCATTGGCACACGTCACGGAGCACTGTGGTCACACAAAACAGAAAAGCGTGTGGGAATAGGCTATACAAATCAACACACACACCTACACACCTACAAAACAACACACACACCTACACAACAACACACACATACCTACATGCCTACAAAACACCCTCACAGACACCCCTACACACCTAGTCCCGCCCTCACAGACACACCTACAAACCTGGTCCCACCCCCACGGACACCCCTACACACCTAGTCCCACCCTCACAGACACCCCTACACACCTAGTCCCGCCCTCACAGACACACCTACAAACCTGGTCCCACCCCCACGGACACCCCTACACACCTAGTCCCACCCTCACAGACACCCCTACACACCTAGTCCCACCCTCAAAGACACACCTACAAACCTGGTCCCAACCTCACAGATAACCCTACACACCTGGTCCCACCCTCCCAGACACCCCTACACACCTGGTCCCACCGTCCCAGACACCCCTACACACCTGGTCCCACCCTCCCACCCTCCCAGCACCCCCAGCCCCCATCCATCCCTACCTGTGTCCAGGACCCTACTCTCCACTGTGCAGGGCAGAGCTCTCTGTTACATGGTCTGCGTGCCTCAGGACGGTCATCGTTGCAATACTTGCTGTGGATGGAGCGCTTGTTGCCGTTGTCTAAGGGCTGGACACAGCGAACAGATCTCATCTGGTACCCCGTTTTTCCACACGTCTTACTGCACGGCTCCCAAGGACCATCCTCCCAGCTAGACAGACATAGAACAGAGAGTTAGAGGGAAGCACAGACAAAGACATACATCTTAGACCTGGCGACATTTTGATCACTAGCCCCTTCCTCTTTAACCTCTTTGGTGTTGACAGGCTCACAGTGTAGGGAAGAAGGAGTGAAATTGTACGGGGCCATTCTCTATGTAAACATCCATCTAAACCACCCATCCATACATACATGGGCTGGGAGCACTCCTTCTGGTTGCAGTCTCTGCTGATGGCGCGAAGCTTCTTGATGTTCTCACAGTAGCGTCGGTGGACCATCTTACTGTCTGCTCTCCTTCTACATCCGTACCGGGTATACTGCTTACCTTTCCAGGCACAACACACACAAACATCCGTTAGACAAATAGATCCTCATCCAAAACTCCCCTCATGTTCCCCAGTGTCTTCCTGTGTAAGCAGTGTCACTGTAAAATACCTCCCCCACAGGGCTTGGAGCAGTAGGACCATTTCTTCAGGGCCCACTCGTAGAAGGAGGTGTCATCCAGCAGCATGTTGTTCTCTATGGCAGAGAGAAGGTCCATGTGGATGATGTACTTATAGGACAAGGTCACCTTGGCATCTCCATGGGACTGCACCTGGACACAGGGAGACAACAGTAGGTATTACATTTGTCAGTGTTAGTGTGTGTGTGTGTGTGTGTGTGTTTCTGTGTGTGCGTACCATGATTAGGACCCCGTGTCTGAGCGGTCCATTCGTCTGTAGTGTCTCCTTGTCGTGGCCATTATTCACATACTCCCACTCCACGCCCTTTTCTATGACCGCACGGGATTCTGGGAGGTCTCCCTCCGCGTTCAGAAAAAACTGTCCTGAAGCCTGGTTCTTCACCGCTGGGGAGGGAGGTGGAATTATATATTGGAACACACACACACACACACACACACACACACACACACACACACACAAGCACTCGCAAACAGGCACGCACACACACATCACACCTAGGATGTGGGCTGTTGGCTTAATCTCCTGGATCAGTAGGTGTCTGGCCCCTCTGGGAATTTCAAGTACTTTGAGGAAACCTGAAAGGAAAACAAACACATTGCCATAAGGTTCAGACACCCACAGATGTCTCTTCAACTTGGTCAGGATACATTTTCACTAAACGTTAGTGTTCGTCTGAGGAACACAGGGTTCATGTAGCGACTTTTTACTTGCTTCAAATAAGACTTTAACTGTGCTGCTGTAAGTTTTGCCAGCCAGGGTCAACAACAGTCGTCCAGGAAATGTAGAAAAATGAGTTTCTTCCTTATTTCAGGTGGATGATAAGGATTTAATAGGACGTCCTGGCATAGCGTTTGGACATGACTCTGACCAGCTCATTGTCTCTCTGTGACCAGTAGAGGGGGCTCTTTCGTTAGATATCCAGGGGCTCATCGTCATCATCGGAGGATGACCCAGGCCAGGAAAACAACCTCATCTATCTCACTTCCTGATCTGTTTTCTCATGTTCCAGGATCTGACAACTGAGCTCCACTTTACCTCATTGGTCTCTGCCTGCCAGTGATTAGGTGATGGTGTGCATGTACCTTGTTTCTTGGCACTTCGTGTGAAGTTGCCATTGATGATCTTGCAGCTGGAGTTGTCTCCTCCACAGACGCCACACTTATCCTCCTGTTGGGAGGACCCTACCACGCCGTCACAGCCCACTTTCTGCAACACACACGTGTATGCACACACACACACAAAGACACACACCTAGACTTAATATGGACCCACACACTTCACAAAGTTATGAACACTGACACCTCACACAGTCACACACACATCATTTGGGTTGCAAAATGGACTAGCACTGTGTAACCCCACATAACCTTAAAACAACCCACAGACACACAGACTGACCTCACAGTCCCCACGCACACACACGCTGTAGGGGTCTCTATATGAGCAGAGCGTGCCGTCTTGGACCAGCCTCTGCATGTTGATCTTGTCTCTGGTCTCCTTGGACTGGCAATGGAGGTGGCAGCGCTGCTTAGCTGCACAATACACGCACACACACACACACACACACACACACACACACACACACACACACACACACACACACACACACACACACGTTACAATGCTATATTTCACACACGTTACAATGCTATATTTACATATAGTCAGCAACAGACCCATATGCAGAACTATGACAACATACTGTTAGAGATCTGGATCGATACTAAACAGGTAAATCACTTAAGAGTACAAGGCAGGCCTAGCATATATCCTCTACAATAAAGACACAGCATAGAGAAAGCCATGGAGGGTCTTTGTCTAGCCTGTATGTGTTTATGTAATCTCTCAGACGTGTGTCTACCCCGACTATGCCATGGCTATAATGTACAGTATGGCACTTGAGATTAGCTTTAAGGAGGATTCGACAGTTCAATGTGTATGTCTAACTGCTGCAACAGTTATTGTTTGATTGTACACATGACCTATTGAGTCAGATTAGACTTAGCTAGCCGCAGAATCACTGTGTGATCTGAGATGACTATGTCTTCTGTACGCGGATTTCAGAATGAACTGTGATTACTTTACGGATATGACAAAGTATTAGAAACGGGAGTCCACTAATGGTGATGCTATTCCATTACGTAGTCCCTCACTCCCTCAATCTTCCAGCCAGAGTCCCCAGGGAGGGGGCCGACACCATAGATCATCCCAGAGAGAGAGAGAGAGAGAGAGAGAGTTCTCTGGGTGAGAAGGTTGACTGATCCCCCTGACCAGCTGGACCCTGGATGACCAAAGCAGCTGGAACAATCAGCGCCTGTAAAGTGTTTTTTTTTTTAAACTATTGTTAGGAGGAGGTTAGCAACAGTATTTCACAACAGGCATAACTGATTATTTGATCTGGAGCAAAGTCTGGATTTCAACACAGATGGACTCCTGTTCTCACATCTCTAAACCCTGGAGATGACAACACCCTAATGCAATTCATTCCAACCTCTCTCCTTACCTACACCTTTCCCCCCCTTCTCTTTCATTCCTTTTCTCTCCCCACATACTTGAGTAATTTGAGCTCAAATAAAGACCATGGGAAGGCCTTTCTCAAAAGAATGGCATTTAGAAATTACAATGTAAAGAAAAACAATTTAGCGTGGGGACTGTTATCCTGTGCGCAGCGCTGTGCATAGTCTACTGTGACCCTGGATTAGACAGAGAGACGCGTCAGCGTTTTTCCTCGAGCTCTGCCCTTTACTGGGACCATCAGGTAATACTCAGCGAGGAGGCACTGACACCTCCTCTTAGAAGGAGTGGATCCGCAAGACCCACACACACACTTCTAGATGACGGAAGGGAATTTTTGGAGACATGGAGAGAAAGAAGAGATGGGATTCCTATTTCTGAGTTCTGATGGTTTAAACATATGCTCTGTGATTCACAACAGCTGGCTGGAGAGAGAGAGAGAGAGAGAGAGAGAGAGAGAGAGAGAGAGAGAGAGAGAGAGAGAGACTGGAAAAGAGCTCAGATGACATCAGTGTGATTAGGTGGAGTGAGAGAGTTCAAATATAGTTTTTTTTCAGATGGGTTCAGGAAAGGGTTTGTTGTTTTAGAAAGGTTGAAAGACAAGAGTTTTCTTTTTGAATATAGGTGTTTTCACACTGCTCAGCAGAAAACCAGCTGTCGTTGACCATAACATAACTCTCAATCTGCCTCCAAGCAATCTCTACAGCAGATACAACAGACTTTGGCCACAAAGCAAAAGGAGCCGATTGGAGTACCGCAAGTGTCTCCATCCCAACCGACCATTTGGGGAAGTCTGTGTCTGTGTGTAGGCTACTTACGTTCGGTGTGTTCATAAGGAAGCCAGTGGTGTTTGTTGTTGTGGAACTCAAACTCGGTGTCCAACCTACGGCACTGCTCCTCCCTGAAGTCACTGTACAGCTCCTCACACTCCTGGCTGTTACACAGCTGGAACTGGTGGTTAGCACCCAGACAGGTACGACCTCCGTTAGCAGGCCTAGGGAGGACAGGGGGAGAGGGAAGAGAGAGAGAGGGAGGGGCAGAAATGTTAAACAAGGTCGATGTGAACAGTGATGACGCACATCTTTTTGCAAAACCATCACAATGTGATGGATAGCAATGATACCATGTTGGTTATGTTCTGTAATGACAAGATCTAACACCTTTTCACTATGATACCATGGAAAGGTAGACTTCTCAATAGTTGATATTTATGTACCTGGGGTTGTCACATTCGCGGGTTCTGAACTGCACCCCTCCTCCACAGGTACGAGTGCAGGACCCAAACTGGCTCCACACGCCCCACCCACCATCCTGCTTTATCATGTCATTGGTCAGCCAGATACAGTGACCTTTGAAGCAGTGCTGTGATAGGATGAGAAAGGGGAGAGACTGTCAGATAGCAAAAATGTTTACCATTACTGTGGTGTGTGTGAGTATGTATAATATTAATATTATAATGTATGTAGGTTTGTGTGTGTTTGTGTGTGTGTGTGTGTTTGTGTCTGTGTGTGCATGTGCGTGTGCGTGTGCGTGTGCGTGTGTGTGTGTGTTTGTGTCTGTGTGTGTGCGTGCGTGCGTGCGTGTGTGTGTGTGTGCGTGCGTGCGTGTGCGTGCGCGTGTGTGTCTGTGTGTGTGTTTGTGTCCGTGTGTGTGTGCGTGCGTGCGTGCGCGTGTGTGTGTGTGTGTGTGTGCGCGTGTGTGCGTGCGTGAGCGTGTGTGCGTGTGTGTCTGTGTGTGTGTGTGTGTGCGTGTGCGTGTGCGTGTGTGTGTGTTTGCATGCGTCCGTGCTTATGTTAGTGTACCTTCCCGTCCCCACACATGGTTCCGTCGATGGGCGGTCCTTTCTTGGTCTTGCAGAAGAAGGGGTTGTCAGGGTGGCTGCACCACAGCTGCTTGCAGGGGTCAAATGTTCGGTACTGCAATGGACAGAGAGAGAGAGACATCCTCACACACACGCCCTCTCACATTATACACACACAGCCAGGACCTTAACATATCACCAGAGTAGACAGGTGACCTGCAACAATCACAAGAAAGAACAGATCTGTCTGATATGCACACCAGTCACTGGGAGTAGCTAGCATCACAGAACATTCCAGAAATCACCTCAGACCTACTACACCAGAGATAAAAAATCAAATGTACCACTGACTGCACATGTACAAGAAAATATACAAAATAATAACATCCACAGGAGTCCAGACGGCGGTGTACTGTAGTAGTCCATCACTGGTTCACTGTTACAACAACACGGCTGTACAGGAAGCCAGAGAGCATGCCGACACAACCAAAGAGGATGAGGAGAGAGAGACTCTGACTGAGACACCCTGCAGCTCTGTGGGGTCAGAGAGGAGGGCAGAAGTTGAATATAAAATGGTCAACATGACCGATCATTGGTTCAGAGAAGAATAAAGTTGTCCTTTTTCATTCTATGCCCCTAATGGTTCAGGTAAGGATGCTGGGGAGAATAAACTGATCTTAGATCTGTGACAAACTCTCTTCTCTCTCAGCTGTTTCCCTCCGCTCCCCCCTCTGTCCCCCTTGCCACAATAACAGAGCCGAGCCAGACTCCCTACCCAGAAAGACCTCAGGTAACCCCTCCAGTTGAGGTTACAGCAGGGTCAAAAGTCAGCCTGATGGTTGGTTGGCATTGATGACTTGGTAAGCTGGCACGCGACACTGCAGGATCCTAAACCCGAACATAGAAAAGCAGCTTTTGCTCCAGACCTTTCTTTCTGTCTGGAAACTTCTCTCTCTCTCTTTCTTTCCACCCTTTTTCTACCTATGTTCTACATGCCAATATGTCTTTCTGAACGGCCAAAAAGTCACACACACATTTACAGTAAAAGGTGCCATGCGTGTGTCAGGGTTGAGCTCATTTGCTTTGGTTGACTCTGTCTAGCTATGAGATCCAGGAAAGCTGTTTGGGACAAATCCAGCGTTTTACTTTTTTCTCTTTGGTAGGAACCAGAAACAGAGATTATGTTTAGAATCCTGCAGTACACATGCCAGGCACAATAATGTGACGATGGGCAGAACTAAATACATTTTTTTTTTTACGAGTAACATTGCAACAACGACGACGACGACACTGATATCAATCAGAGGAAAAAAAAAAAACGGCCACATGGCTCCGAGGGGGGGGTGTGGGGGAGGGGGGGGGTAACCTTACCTGTGTTCCAGCCTGGCTCACCTTTTGCAGCTAAAGAATGGGTTGACAACAGAATACAGGGTAATCTAGCAACGTGTGCAAAGCAAAGAGCAGGTCAGCTCAACTCTCAATCAGAACAGCTCTTGAACAGCCTGTCTAAAAAAGATGAGCTCTTCAGTCAGTGTCAAGATCCTTTAAGGAAAATACTTATTCAAGTGGGGACTTAGGTCAGTAGGGACTTAATTCAGTGAGGAGTGAGGAGTCATTCTATCCAGGCGTGGATGTAACCCTAGTCACCCTACTGCATCAGTGGGGACTGAAAGTGTGAAGTGGTGCTGAAGTGGCTTTACAAATACTGAGAAATGGTAAAACTGTGGGAGACGTTAGGACCGTTAGGTGGCAATAGATACTTGTTTCCCTGGTGACATATATACGTATATATTAGTATTAATATATAGTTAGTAGATGTGTTAGTATACCACTTGTTCCTTTGGGGAATTCTTACCGCGGTACACATTACGTAGCCCACACCGAAGTCGAAGCGACACTGTTCGTTCATGGAGTAGTGCAGACCAGGAAGTCTGGGCAGGGATGGCCAGTTATGTTCGTAGGGGTCGTCACGGAGACAGTCGTAGGATCTGGGGGAGGAGTCAAAAGATATATGAGCTAGCAGTGGTTTCTTATTCAGTGAATAAAGGAGAGTGGTAGTTTTAATATATTTTGTATTGTATTGTTGGGAACAGCAACATTTCAGTTCAGCACCCCTCCTCAGGCTGCATGAGTTTTCATATTGGAGAACTGTATGCTGAACACTGGCAGACCTAACAGAGTGGAGTTCCTATAGTTTGTTTGTGGTCTGGAGTCATTCAGTTCTAGTGGAAAGGCAAACACGTTGTTTGGATTGTAACGTGTGTAAGTGTGTGTATACAGTAGGTGTGTGATAGACTCACTGTAGGTAACGTCCTAGCTCCTGCTGGCTACAGCGGGACCAGTGGAAGCGGTGGAAGGCAGCTTGGACCAACGGGGCCATGATGCTCCCCATGTGCACCTCGTCTCCACAGCGATTCCCCTGGCCGTCGTGTTCCATACCCAGCCTGGGGGAGAGAGAGAGGCAGGGAGGGAGGGAGGGGGGAGCAGAGGAACAGGCGTATGGGTCTACTTCAATGTGTTATGGTGGATAGAATGTTTTTTAAATTGTGTGATTAAGTCGATACAGTGTGTGTGTGTGTGTGTGTGTGTGTATGTGTGTGAGTGTGCGTGTATGTGTATGTGTGAGTACGCGTATTTGAGTGTGTGTGTGTGAGTATGTGTGTTTTAGTGTGTGTGTGTGTGTGTGTGTGTGTGTGTGTGTGTGTGTGTGTGTGTGTGTATTTATGTGCATTTGAGTGTGTGTGAGTGTTTGTGTGTGAGTATGAGTGTGTGAGTGTGCCTGTCTGTGATTAAGTGTGTGTGTTTGAGTGTGTGTGTGTGTATGTGTGTGTGTTTGAGTGTGTGTGTACTCACACATGTCCCGTCTCGTGTGCTACCACAAAGGCAGAAGAGAAGCCATCCTCATGGTTCAGAGTACAGCTCCTCACTGGGTGACACATCCCTGTTACTGGAGCATAACCTGAAGAAAGGAGACAGGAGGGAGAGAAGAGGAAGGGAGAGAGCAGTGAGAGGGAGGGATGGAGGGAGAGAGGAAGGAAGAGGAAGGAAGAGAGGAGGGAGGGAGGAGAGGCAGGAAGAGAAGAGGAGGAGGGAGAGAGTAAGGAAGAGAGGAGGGAGGGAGGAGAGGCAGGAAGAGAGGAGGAGGAGGGAGAGAGGAAGTAAGAGAGGAGGGAGGGAGGAAGGAAGAGAGGAGGGAGGAAGGAAGAGAGGAGGGGGGAGGAGAGGCAGGAAGAGAGGAAGAGGAGGGAGAGAGGAAGGAAGAGAGGAGGGAGGAGAGGCAGGAAGAGAGGAGGAGGGAGTAAGGAAGGAAGAGAGGAGGGAGGGAGGAGAGGCAGGAAGAGAGGAGGAGGGAGAGAGACAGGAAGAGAGGAGGGCGGGAGGAGAGGCAGGAAGAGAGGAGGAGGAGGGAGAGAGGAAGGAAGAGAGGAGTGAGGGAGGAGAGGCAGGAAGAGAGGAGGAGGGAGAGAGGAAGGAAGAGAGTATAGGGAGGAGAGGAAGGAAGAGAGGAGGAGGAGGGAGAGAGGAAGGAAGAGAGGAGGGAGGGAGGGGAGGCAGGAAGAGAGGAGGAGGAGGGAGAGAGGAAGGAAGAGGAGGGAGGGAGGGAGGATAGGCAGGAAGAGAGGAGGAGGAGAGAGAGAGGAAGGAAGAGAGGAGGGAGGGAGGAGAGTCAGGAAGAGAGGAGGGAGAGAGGAAAGAAGAGAGGAGGGAGGGAGGAAGGAAGAGAGGAGGAGGGAGGGAGGGAGGGAGGAAGGAAGAGAGTAGGGGGAGGAGAGGCAGGAAGAAAGGAGGAGGAGGGAGAGAGGAAGGAAGAGAGGAGGGAGGGAGGAGAGGCAGGAAGAGAGGAGGAGGAGGGAGTAAGGAAGGAAGAGAGGAGGGAGGGAGGAGAGGCAGGAAGAGAGGAGGAGGAGGGAGAGAGGAAGGGAGAGAGGAGGGAGGGAGGAGAGTCAGGAAGAGAGGAGGGAGAGAGGAAAGAAGAGAGGAGGGAGGGAGGAAGGAAGAGAGGAGGAGGGAGGGAGGGAGGGAGGAAGGAAGAGAGTAGGGGGAGGAGAGGCAGGAAGAAAGGAGGAGGAGGGAGAGAGGAAGGAAGAGAGGAGGGAGGGAGGAGAGGCAGGAAGAGAGGAGGAGGAGGGAGTAAGGAAGGAAGAGAGGAGGGAGGGAGGAGAGGCAGGAAGAGAGGAAGAGGAGGGAGAGAGGAAGGAAGAGAGGAGGGAGGGAGGAGAGGCAGGAAGAGAGGAGGAGGAGGGAGAGAGGAAGGAAGAGAGGAGGGAGGGAGGAGAGGCAGGAAGAGAGGAGGAGGGAGAGAGGAAGGAAGAGAGTAGGGAGGGAGGAGAGGCAGGAAGAGAGGAGGAGGGAGATAGGAATGAAGAGAGTATGGGGAGGAGAGGAAGGAAGAGAGGAGGAGGAGGGAGAGAGGAAGGAAGTGAGGAGGGAGGGAGGAGAGGCAGGAAGAGAGGAGGGAGGGAGGGAGGAGAGGCAGGAAGAGAAGAGGAGGAGAGAGAGAGGAAGGAAGAGAGGAGGGAGGGAGGAGAGGCAGGAAGAGAGGAGGAGGAGGGAGAGAGGAAGGAAGAGAGTAGGGAGGGAGGAGAGGCAGGAAGAGAGGGGTAGGAGGGAGAGAGGAAGGAAGAGAGGAGGGAGGGAGGAGAGGCAGGAAGAGAGGGGTAGGAGGGAGAGAGGAAGGAAGAGAGTAGGGAGGGAAGAGAGGGTTAGGAGGGAGAGAGGAAGGAAGCGAGTAGGGAGGGAGGAGAGGCAGGAAGAGAGGGGTAGGAGGGAGAGAGGAAGGAAGAGAGTAGGGAGGGAGGAGAGGCAGGAATTAGTATATAACACATACTATATGCTATTAGTTCATTTTAGTATACCGTAATTTTAGTATATCCTTTTGGTTGAGGGTACTAGCTCTTCGCCTGTCTACCGGGAGTTGATGCTGTTGCTATGCAACTTCTTGCTAGCTTGTTAGCATAACAAATTACTAGACTTTGGGTGTGTTTGTAAATTCAATCTGGAGTGCCAGAGTGTGCTCAGGGCGTTCGTGTATTCAGGGCGTTGTCAGATTGTCATTTATAAATTGAGAGCGTACACAGGACGCTGTGGCCGAGGAGTAGGGTTGATCCGAGTGTTCAGACCTCTCCACTCCAGTCATTGGCTTCTTCCAGACACAAATGAGAGAAGACCTACCTCTGACTAGTTAGCTGGTTAGGCAGTTTTCATGTTAACCAGAGCGTTAGTGACTATGCTGTTGGCAACAATTGAATTACCTGTTTCTGCCAACGTTTACTGGCACCGGCCACATTCAATGGGTGTTGAGTGTTCGCAAATTCATCAGTTATTCTGAGCTCAGCCTCTGTCAGTCAGGCGAGAGCGCTTTGAAATCGGAGTAGATTTAGAGTTTACGAACGGACCCGAACGAACGACTACACCATTTTGCTAAACTCTGAATGACGTGAATAATCAACCCAATTCACATTGGATAGTTAGTTAGATAGCATAAAGTAAATATACTGGCAAGTTTGATGTAACCAACTAATGTTCCAATAGGTAGCAAAAAAGAGAGCGGTACATACTGCTGTAATGATATGCTATGCGCTTCGTAAGGACAGTGTAGTTATCAAATTGTCAGCCAACATAACTTTTTTGAAAAGTCATTACATTATTACATTACTCAAAATGTTCTTAACATTTGTCATAATTAGTTAAAGCAACACATTGTTATATCTGATCTCGCCGCATATTTTCCGCCATTTTCTTCAAATCTGAGAACGTTGTAAAGCCACGCCCATTTTCTGAAGAATTGCATTACGTAAATAGTGTCCATTCCTTGTAAACTTCGTATTTTGGCGAATGTAGTACGACATCCGCAAACTTTTGGCTTACTAACTCTATCCATACTTTGACTAATAAGCATACTACACTACTCAGTTTACGTCACAAATAGTATGGTTAGTGCGGATAGTATGTAGCATTGTGAATTACAATAAATTCAACTTTGACCTACTCACACCAAACAGGAACCTCTCAGAAGCTAGAGCTCAGTGACCTGACTGTGTCTCTTGTACAGCTCTCAGAGAATGCCCTGTCACTGTCTCTTATGGATTTGTTCTCTCTAGTGGCTAGCAGGTCTGTGGCTGTAGTCTCTCTCTGTTCTCGCTAGCAGGTCTGTGGCTGTAGTCTCTCTCTGTTTTACCTAGAAGGTCTGTGGCTGTAGTCTCTCTGTTTTACCTAGCAGGTCTGTGGCTCTAGTCTGTCTCTGTTCTCAC
Source organism: Oncorhynchus clarkii lewisi (assembly GCF_045791955.1). NCBI lineage: Eukaryota > Metazoa > Chordata > Actinopteri > Salmoniformes > Salmonidae > Oncorhynchus > Oncorhynchus clarkii. The sequence continues at coordinate 24,100,368 of NC_092177.1, forward strand.
TAGCAGGTCTGTGACTGTAGTCTCTCTCTGTTCTCACTAGCAGGTCTGTGACTGTAGTCTCTGTTCTGTTCTCACTAGCAGGTCTGTGGCAGTAGTCTCTGTTCTGTTCTCACTAGCAGGTCTGTGACTGTAGAGTCTGTTCTGTTCCCACTAGCAGGTCTGTGGCTGTAGTCTCTTCTGTTCTCACTAGCAGGTCTGTGACTGTAGTCTCTGTTATGTTCTCACTAGCAGGTCTGTGACTGTAGAGTCTGTTCTGTTCCCACTAGCAGGTCTGTGGCTGTAGTCTCTTCTGTTATCACTAGCAGGTCTGTGACTGTAGAGTCTGTTCTGTTCTCACTAGCAGGTCTGTGGCTGTAGTCTCTGTTCTGTTCTCACTAGCAGGTCTGTGACTGTAGTCTCTCTGCTCTGTTCTCACTAGCAGGTCTGTGACTGTAGTCTCTGTTCTGTTCTCACTAGCAGGTCTGTGACTGTAGTCTCTGTTCTGTTCTCACTAGCAGGTCTGTGGCTGTAGTCTCTGTTCTGTTGTCACTAGCAGGTCTGTGACTGTAGTCTCTGTTCTGTTCTCACTAGCAGGTATGTGTCTGTAGTCTCTGTTCTGTTCACACTAGCAGGTCTGTGACTGTAGTCTCTGTTCTGTTCTCACTAGCAGGTATGTGTCTGTAGTCTCTGTTCTGTTCACACTAGCAGGTCTGTGACTGTAGTCTCTGTTCTGTTCACACTAGCAGGTCTGTGACTGTACTCTCTGTTCTGTTCTCACTAGCAGGTCTGTGACTGTAGTCTCTCTGCTCTGTTCTCACTAGCAGGTCTGTGACTTTAATGTCTGTTCTGTTCTCACTAGCAGGTCTGTGGCTGTAGTCTCTGTTCTGTTCTCACTAGCAGGTCTGTGACTGTAGTCGCTGTTCTGTTCTCACTAGCAGGTCTGTGACTGTAGTCTCTCTGCTCTGTTCCCACTAGCAGGTCTGTGACTGTAGTCGCTGTTCTGTTCTCACTAGCAGGTCTGTGACTGTAGTCGCTGTTCTGTTCTCACTAGCAGGTCTGTGACTGTAGTCTCTCTGCTCTGTTCTCACTAGCAGGTCTGTGACTGTAGTCTCTGTTCTGTTCTCACTAGCAGGTCTGTGACTGTAGTCTCTGTTCTGTTCTCACTAGCAGGTCTGTGGCTGTAGTCTCTGTTCTGTTGTCACTAGCAGGTCTGTGACTGTAGTCTCTGTTCTGTTCTCACTAGCAGGTATGTGTCTGTAGTCTCTGTTCTGTTCACACTAGCAGGTCTGTGACTGTAGTCTCTGTTCTGTTCTCACTAGCAGGTATGTGTCTGTAGTCTCTGTTCTGTTCACACTAGCAGGTCTGTGACTGTAGTCTCTGTTCTGTTCACACTAGCAGGTCTGTGACTGTACTCTCTGTTCTGTTCTCACTAGCAGGTCTGTGACTGTAGTCTCTCTGCTCTGTTCTCACTAGCAGGTCTGTGACTTTAATGTCTGTTCTGTTCTCACTAGCAGGTCTGTGGCTGTAGTCTCTGTTCTGTTCTCACTAGCAGGTCTGTGACTGTAGTCGCTGTTCTGTTCTCACTAGCAGGTCTGTGACTGTAGTCTCTCTGCTCTGTTCCCACTAGCAGGTCTGTGACTGTAGTCGCTGTTCTGTTCTCACTAGCAGGTCTGTGACTGTAGTCGCTGTTCTGTTCTCACTAGCAGGTCTGTGACTGTAGTCTCTGTTCTGTTCTCACTAGCAGGTCTGTGACTGTAGTCGCTGTTCTGTTCTCACTAGCAGGTCTGTGACTGTAGTCTCTGTTCTGTTCTCACTAGCAGGTCTGTGGCTGTAGTGTCTGCTCTGTTCCCACTAGCAGGTCTGTGACTGTAGTGTCTGCTCTGTTCTCACTAGCAGGTCTGTGACTGTAGTCTCTGTTCTGTTCTCACTAGCAGGTATGTGACTGTAGTCTCTGTTCTGTTCTCACTAGCAGGTCTGTGACTGTAGTCTCTGTTCTGTTCTCACTAGCAGGTCTGTGACTGTAGTCTCTGTTCTGCTCTGTTCTGTTCTCACTAGCAGGTCTGTGACTTTAGTCTCTGTTCTGTCCCACTAGCAGGTCTGGGACTGGAGTCTCTCTGCTCTGTTCTCACTACAAGGTCTGTGACTGTAGTCTCTCTGCTCTGTTCTCACTAGCAGGTCTGTGGCTGTAGTGTCTGCTCTGTTCTCACTAGCAGGTCTGTGACTTTAATGTCTGTTCTGTTCTCACTAGTAGGTCTGTGGCTGTAGTCTCTGTTCTGTTCTCACTAGCAGGTCTGTGGCTGTAGTGTCTGTTCTGTTCTCACTAGCAGGTCTGTGGCTGTAGTGTCTGTTCTGTTCTCACTAGCAGGTCTGTGGCTGTAGTGTATTGATTTTCTCTCCAGCCCAAAGCTGAAGCCAAGGGCAGCTTTAGAGCTAGCTAACTCCCCTGAGACATGCTGCTAGCCTGCTCTCACTCTGTCTGTACTAAACACCACTAAACCAAACACAACAACACAACAGAGTACAACTGGGTGGTGTGTGCATGTCTGTATGTATGTACGTGTATGTGTGTGTTTATTACCCTGCATGCCAGTAGGCCCAAACTCCTGTCGTGTGAGGAAGATAGCGTGGTCGTGGTACTCTGCATCTCCTGTCTCCTGTTTCTGCTGCAGGAAGGCCCAGCGACACACATTCTCCAGACTCTGAGACGGGTTCCCCAACTCTATCAGACTCATAGACTAGAGAGAGAGGGAGAGTAGAGAGAGAGGGAGAGTAGAGAGAGAGAGAGAGTAGAGAGCAATAGAGAGCGAGAGAGAGGGGGAGATGGGGAGGGGGAGAGAGAAAGAGGGGGATAGAGAAAGAGAGAGGGGGAGACGGGAGAGAGCGAGATGGGGGAGAGAGCGAGACGGGAGAGAGAGAGAGGGAAAAGGAAAAAACATTGTCGCAGATGTTCAGACAGACATTCATGTGTCTCTTCAATCAGGCTCGCTCAGTGACAAGAGCTTCTCAAGCATCCTATTATTCCTGCTATGACCAGTCGGTGGCAGTGCTGCAGTGGCAGTCAGCCACAGGGTGGTCCTGGTGCCAAGCTAAGCTAATATACCTTGGGAGTTATGGGGGTACATATATGCTTGCCTAAAACCACAAACATTTAAAGACATATTCTCCTACTGCACATACACCGAGTCACCTTTCTAACATAAATGTTTTGACTTTGTGAAATCCAAACAAAAACATGTACACAATGGTTACATTTTCCCAGAATAATACATACACCCACATATAGACCCTTCACACTCTCTCTCCTTCACCTCTCCTAATCTTTCTTACTGTGTCAGCCACTCCTTTGTATTCTATCTCTCCTTCTATTTTCAACATGCACACGGTTCAGTTCACTCTCTCTGTGCTGCAGTGAAGACACAGTATGACCGCTTCTTTGCTCACATGATGGAGTATGAAGTGTACACCGTACACTAATATACCTATGTGAGTGTGTGTTTGTTTGTGTGTTTGTGTATGTGTTCAGGGTCATTTGGCCAATCTGCAGGCTGCCTGTGTGCACTGCTCCGTTGCCACAGTAATTGGGGGTGATGGACAGCCGGAGATCTGGCCTGAGCTGCATGAGGATAGGGGCGGGGCCATGAGAGACGGTCTATGAGTGCGTCTGTTTGTGTGTGAGTGTGTGTGTGCATGCCAGTGTGTGTTTGTGTGCTTGTGAGTGTGTATGTCTGTACTCTGAAGAATTCCATTGGGACAAGACAGCGAGAGGAGAAGGAAGAGGGTAGTGAATCTGGAGTGGTAGGGGCCAAGTTGAAAAGTCAAAATAGGCTATATCGTAAAAATGTAGGAAAACAAAAATGAGCTTTTTGGTCTTCATTTAAGGTTAGGGTTAGACATAAGGTTAGGAGTGTGGTTAAAGTTAGGGTTAAGGTTAGGTTTAAAATCAGATTTGAAAAAGATAAATAGTAGGACTTCTGTCTTTGCAGCTTGGCCAGAGAGTGTCAACTGAAGGATGATGTGATAGATGATGTGATATAAAGGAATAAAGATGATATAGGGGAAAATAGATGATGTGACATAGAGGAATATAGATGATGTGACATAGAGGAATATAGATGATGTGACATAGAGGAATATAGATGATGTGACATAGAGGAATATAGATGATGTGATATAGAGGAATATAGATGATGTGATATAGAGGAATATAGATGATGTGATATAGAGGAATATAGATGATGTGAAATGAAGGTAAAGGAATATAGATGATGTGATATAAAGGAATGAAGATGATGTGATGTAGAGGAATATAGATGATGTGATATAGAGGAATATAGATGATGTGATATAAAGGAATATAGATGATGTCATATAAAGGAATGAAGATGATGTGATATAAAGGAATGAAGAGGATGTGATGTAGAGGAATATAGATGATGTGATATAGAGGAATATAGTTGATGTGATATAGAGGAATATAGATGATGTGATATAGAGGAATATAGATGATGTGATATAAAGGAATATAGATTATGTGATATAGAGGAATATAGATGATGTGAAATGGAGGTAAAGGAATATAGATGATGTGATGTAGAGGAATATAGATGATGTGATATAGAGGAATATAGATGATGTGATATAGAGGAATATAGATGATGTGATATAGAGGAATATAGTTGATGTGATGTAGAGGATTATAGATGATGTGATATAAAGGAATATAGATGATGTGATATAGAGGAATATAGATGATGTGAAATGGAGGTAAAGGAATATAGATGATGTGATGTAGAGGATTATAGATGATGTGATGTAGAGGATTATAGATGATGTGATGTAGAGGAATATAGATGATGTAATATAGAGGAATATAGATGATGTGATATGGAGGTAAAGGAATATAGATGATGTGATATAGAGGAATATAGATGATATGATATAAAGGAGTGAATATTATGTGATATAAAGGAATGAAGATGATGTGATGTAGAGGAATATTAATGATGTGATGTAGAGGCATATACAGTGCCTTGCGAAAGTATTCAGCCCCCTTGAACTTTGTGACCTTTTGCCACATTTCAGGCTTCAAACATAAAGATATAAAACTGTATTTTTGTTTGAAGAATCAACAACAAGTGGGACACAATCATGAAGTGGAACGACATTTATTGGATATTTCAAACTTTTTTAACAAATCAAAAACGGAAATTATTCAGCCCCTTTACTTTCAGTGCAGCAAACTCTCTCCAGAAGTTCAGTGAGGATCTCTGAATGATCCAACGTTGACCTAAATGACTAATGATGATAAATACAATCCACCTGTGTGTAATCAAGTCTCCGTATAAACGCACCTGCACTGTGATAGTCTCAGAGGTCCGTTAAAAGCGCAGAGAGCATCATGAAGAACAAGGAACACACCAGGCAGGTCCGAGATACTGTTGTGAAGAAGTTTAAAGCCGGATTTGGATACAAAAAGATTTCCCAAGCTTTAAACATCCCAAGGAGCACTGTGCAAGAGATAATATTGAAATGGAAGGAGTATCAGACCACTGCAAATCTACCAAGACCTGGCCGTCCCTCTAAACTTTCAGCTCATACAAGGAGAAGACTGATCAGAGATGCAGCCAAGAGGCCCGTGATCACTCTGGATGAACTGCAGAGATCTACAGCTGAGGTGGGAGACTCTGTCCATAGGACAACAATCAGTCGTATATTGCACAAATCTGGCCTTTATGGAAGAGTGGCAAGAAGAAAGCCATTTCTTAAAGATATCCATAAAAAGTGTCGTTTAAAGTTTGCCACAAGCCACCTGGGAGACACACCAAACATGTGGAAGAAGGTGCTCTGGTCAGATGAAACCAAAATTGAACTTTTTGGCAACAATGCAAAACGTTATGTTTGGCGTAAAAGCAACACAGCTGAACACACCATCCCCACTGTCAAACATGGTGGTGGCAGCATCATGGTTTGGGCCTGCTTTTCTTCAGCAGGGACAGGGAAGATGGTTAAAATTGATGGGAAGATGGATGGAGCCAAATACAGGACCATTCTGGAAGAAAACCTGATGGAGTCTGCAAAAGACCTGAGACTGGGACGGAGATTTGTCTTCCAACAAGACAATGATCCAAAACATAAAGCAAAATCTACAATGGAATGGTTCAAAAATAAACATATCCAGGTGTTAGAATGGCCAAGTCAAAGTCCAGACCTGAATCCAATCGAGAATCTGTGGAAAGAACTGAAAACTGCTGTTCACAAATGCTCTCCATCCAACCTCACTGAGCTCGAGCTGTTTTGCAAGGAGGAATGGGAAAAAATTTCAGTCTCTCGATGTGCAAAACTGATAGAGACATACCCCAAGCGACTTACAGCTGTAATCGCAGCAAAAGGTGGCGCTACAAAGTATTAACTTAAGAGGGCTGAATAATTTTGCACGCCCAATTTTTCAGTTTTTGATTTGTTAAAAAAGTTTGAAATATCCAATAAATGTCGTTCCACTTCATGATTGTGTCCCACTTGTTGTTGATTCTTCACAAAAAAATACAGTTTTATATCTTTATGTTTGAAGCCTGAAATGTGGCAAAAGGTCGCAAAGTTCAAGGGGGCCGAATACTTTTGCAAGGCACTGTAGATGATGTGATATGGAGGTAAAGGAATATAGATGATGTTATATAGAGGTAAAGGAATACAGATGATGTGACATAAAGGAATATAGATGATGTGATATAGAGGAAAGTAGATGATGTGAAATAAAGGAGTGAAGATTATGTGATATAAAGGAATGAAGATGATGTGATGTAGAGGAATATAGATGATGTGATGTAGAGGCATATAGATGATGTGATTTAGAGGAATATAGATGATGTGATATAGAGGAATATAGATGATGTGATATAGAGGAATATAGATGATGTGATATAGAGGCATATAGATGATGTGATTTAGAGGAATATAGATGATGTGATTTAGAGGAATATAGATGATGTGATATAGAGGAATATAGATGATGTGATTTAGAGGAATATAGATGATGTGATATAGAGGAATATAGATGATGTGATATAGAGGAATATAGATGATGTGATATAGAGGAATATAGATGATGTGATATAGAGGAATATAGATGATGTGATTTAGAGGAATATAGATGATGTGATGTAGAGGAATATAGATGATGTGATATAGAGGAATATAGATGATGTGATATGGAGGTAAAGAAATATAGATGATGTGATACAGAGGTAAAGGAATATATATGATGTGATATGGAGGTAAAGGAATATAGATGATGTGATACAGAGGTAAAGGAAAATAGATGATGTGATAAAAAGGAATATAGATGATGTGATAAAAAGGAAAATAGATGATGTGATAAAAAGGAATATAGATGATGTGATATAAAGGAATATAGATGATGTGATATAAAGGAATACAGATGATGTGATATAAAGGAATATAGATGATGTGATATAAAGGGATATACAGTGGGGAGAACAAGTACTTGATACACTGCCGATTTTGCAGGTTTTCCTACTTACAAAGCATGTAGAGTTCTGTAATTTTTTATCAGAGGTACACTTCAACTGTGAGAGACAGAATCTAAAACAAAAATCCAGAAAATCACATCGTATGATTTTTAAGTAATTAATTAGCATTTTATTGCATGACATAAGTATTTGATCACCTACCAACCAGTAAGAATTCCGTCTCTCACAGACCTGTTAGTTTTTCTTTAAGAATCCCTCCTGTTCTCCACTCATTACCTGTATTAACTGAACCTGTTTAAAGTCGTTACCTATATAAAAGACACCTGTCCACACACTCAATCAAACAGACTACAACCTCTCCACAATGGCCAAGACCAGAGAGCTGTGTAAGGATATCAGGGATACAATTGTAGACCTGCACAAGGCTGGGATAGGCAACAGGACAATAGGCAAGCAGCTTGGTGAGAAGGCAACAACTGTTAGCGCAATTATTAGAAAATGGAAGAAGTTCAAGATGACGGTCAATCACCCTCGGTCTGGGGCTCCATACAAGATCTCACCTCGTGGGGCATCAATGATCATGAGGAAGGTGAGGGATCAGCCCAGAAATACACGGCAGGACCTGGTCAATGACCTGAAGAGAGCTGGGACCACAGTCTCAAAGAAAACCATTAGTAACACACTACGCTGTCATGGATTAAAATCCTGCAGCGCACGCAAGGTCCCCCTGCTCAAGCCAGCGCATGTCCAGGCCCGTCTGAAGTTTGCCAATGACCATCTGGATGATCCAGAGGAGGAATGGGAGAAGGTCATGTGGTCTGATGAGACAAAAATTGAGCTTTTTGGTCTAAACTCCACTTGCCGTGTTTGGAGGAAGAAGAAGGATGATTACAACCCCAAGAACACCATCCCAACCGTGAAGCATGGAGGTGGATACATCATTCTTTGGGGATGCTTTTCTGCAAAGGGGACAGGACGACTGCACCGTATTGAGGGGAGGATGGATGGGGCCATGTATCGCAAGATCTTGGCCAACAACCTCCTTCCCTCAGTGAGAGCATTGAAGATGGGTCGTGGCTGGGTCTTCCAGCATGACAACGACCCTTAAACACACAGCCAGGGAACTAAGGAATGGCTCCGTAAGAAGCATCTCAAGGTCCTGGAGAGGCTTAGCCTCTAACATCCCCGAAACCTGAAGGATCTGGAGGTCTGTATGGAGGAGTGGGCCAAAATCCCTGCTGCAGTGTGTGCAAACCTGGTCAAGAACTACAGGAAACGTATGATCTCTGTAATTGAAAACAAACGTTTCTGTACCAAATATTAAGTTCTGCTTTTCTGATGTATCAAATACTTATGTCATGCAATAAAATGCTAATGAATTACTTAAAAATCATACAATGTGATTTTCTGGATTTTTGTTTTAGATTCCATCTCTCACAGTTGAAGTGTACCTATGATAAACATTACAGAACTCTACATGCCTTGTAAGTAGGAAAACCTGCAAAATTAGCAGTGTATCAAATACTTGTTCTCCAGACTGTAGATTATGTTATATAGAGGTAAAGGAATATAGATGATGTGACATAAAGGAATATAGATGATGTGATATAGAGGAATATAGATGATGTTATATAGAGGTAAAGGAAAATAGACGATGTGATATAGAGGAAAATAGATGATGTGATTTAAATGAATATAGATGTTGTGATATAGAGGTAATGGAATATAGATGATGTGATTTAGAGGGAAAGGAATATAGATGATGTGGTATGGAGGTAAAGGAATATAGATGATATGATATGGAGGTAAAGGAATATAGATGATATAAAGGAATATAGATGATGTGATTTAAAGGAATATAGATGATGTGATATGGAGGTAAAGGAATATAGATGATGTGATACAGAGGTAAAGGCATATAGATGATGTGATATGGAGGTAAAGGAATATAGATGATATAAAGGAATATAGATGATGTGATTTAAAGGAATATAGATGATGTGATATGAAGGTAAAGGAATATAGATGATGTGATATAGGGGTAAAGGAATATAGATGATATAAAGGAATATAGATGATGTGATTTAAAGGAATATAGATGATGTGAGGTAAAGGAATATAGATGATGTGATACAGAGGTAAAGGCATATAGATGATGTGATATAGGGGTAAAGGAATATAGATGATATAAAGGAATATAGATGATGTGATATGGAGGTAAAGGAATATAGATGATGTGATGTAAAGGAATATAGATGATGTGAGGTAAAGGAATATAGATGATGTGATACAGAGGTAAAGGCATATAGATGATGTGATATAGGGGTAAAGGAATATAGATGATATAAAGGAATATAGATGATGTGATATGGAGGTAAAGGAATATAGATGATGTGAGGTAAAGGAATATAGATGATGTGAGGTAAAGGAATATAGATGATGTGATACAGAGGGAAAGGAATATAGATGATGTGATACAGAGGGAAAGGAATATAGATGATGTGATATGGAGGTAAAGGAATATAGATGATGTGAGGTAAAGGAATATAGATGATGTGAGGTAAAGGAATATAGATGATGTGATACAGAGGGAAAGGAATATAGATGATGTGATACAGAGGGAAAGGAATATAGATGATGTGGTATGGAGGTAAAGGAATATAGATGATATGATATGGAGGTAAAGGAATATAGATGATATAAAGGAATATAGATGATGTGATTTAAAGGAATATAGATGATGTGAGGTAAAGGAATATAGATATGATTTAAAGGAATATAGATGATGTGAGGTTAAGGAATATAGATGATGTGAGGTTAAGGAATATAGATATGATTTAACGGAATATAGATGATATAAAGGAATATAGATGATGTGATTTAAAGGAATATAGATGATGTGATATAGGGGTAAAGCATATTCGAGGGTAGTAACATTACATTCTATCTAACCTATATCTATAGTAACATCCTGCAGGGTAGTGCTTTCTCAATCTCACACACACACCATACAGGCACGCACGTGCACACACACTAACAGATAGATAGGTAGAATCACACTGCAGCATCCACGGGTCTGTCTGCCTGTCTGCCTGTCAGTCTGCCTTTCTGTCTGCCTGTCTGTCTGCCTGTATGCCCGTTTGTCTGTCTTCCTGTCTGCCTTTCTGTCTGCCTGTCTGTCTGCCTGTATGCCCGTTTGTCTGTCTTCCTGTCTGTCTTTCTGTCTGCCTGTCTGAAGGCTATTATCGATTTTTTTTATCTTAGTCTGGACTTCCCATGATTCCTTGCTCCAGCCCACCAGAGGAAAAGCCGGTTGCATAACGGCAGTTTTTCTGTGTGCTTTGGTGCTGAACTGTGAAGGCGTGTGACTTTGAAAACCCTCCCCTGGGATCCACATGCTTTTAGTTCCACTTTTGCTCAGTCCACTGGAATAACAGGCTGTAGGCCTCTGTGAGTGTTGAGAGGGGTGTGTGTGTGTGTGTGTGTGTGTGTGTGTGTGTGTGTGTGTGTGTGTGTGTGTGTGCGTGTGTGTGTGTGTGTGTGTGTGTGTGTGTGTGTGTGTGTGTGTGTGTGTGTGTGTGTGTGTGTGTGTGTGTGTGTGTGTGTGTGTGTGTGTGTGTGTGTGTGTAAAGCTGCAGAAAACACACCAAAAAAGCTAAAATGACTGTAGCCAGTCTTTCAAGGAACAGAGTCAAACCTGAAGGAATCATACATTTTTACTTATGGGCAAGTGTAGAATCCATATGGTGATATAAAGCAAAAGTGACAACACTCCACACCCTCTCTCTTACCTTCCCATAGCCTAGCATGATGATTCGTACTAGCACCACGTTGATCCTGGCTCCCAGAGAGGGGTCATGGTAAATCTCATTCACCTGCACAGACAAAGACACAGAGACATTTAATAACAGAGAGAGAGAAAGAAAGAAAGAGAGAGAGAGACAGAGACAGAGAGAGACAGAGACAGAGATAGACAGAGAAAGAGAGAGAGAGATAGACAGAGAGAGACAGACAGAGACAGAGAAAGAGAGAGAGAGAGTTGAGTTGGGGAGAAAAAGAAAGAGGATGCATTCTTAGAGATTTTCAGGGAGAGGGAATGAGAGGTGCAAGACAGGATGAGAGATGGGAATATAAAGCTAGAAACAAGGAGGAGGGGAGGTAGAGAAAGAGAGGGAACAGAGGTGTAGTTGTTCTTCCCACTTCTCTTTATCGCCTTGAGAGCGGGAACTGGTTGCTAGGCAACCCCCAAACCAACTCAGGGACAAGGGTGCCCCCTCTGTGTAGTCCCAGACCTAGGGCAGCAACACCACTAGGTCTCATGGTAACGTTCCGAGGAGGGTCCTCTTCACACAGAATCTCCCAACAAATCACCAGGCAGACATGCCAGAACATCCCGATTCGAAACCAAAGATTGCATGGGGAAACCTTAGCTGTGGTCTTAGTGAAGGTAGTTGAGCTCCATCTTGCTAGATACTATTTTGTGTCTGGGGGATGTGTAAACTAGGACAAAAAGTGGATAGGGCGGTGATTTAAGAAAATCAGATGTCCCAACTCCGTTCTTTCCTATATGCCAAACTGATGCTGTCTACTTACAGACGTGTTAAGCTGTTAAGCTGTCTGTCTGTCTGTCTGTCTGTCTGTCTGTCTGTCTGTCTGTCTGTCTGTCTGTCTGTCTGTCTGTCTGTCTCTGTCTGTCTGTCTCTGTCTGTCTGTCTGTCTGTCTGTCTGTCTGTCTGTCTGTCTGTCTCTCTTCTTGTCTCTCTCTCTGTCTGTCCTACTTCTCCTTAATGTAGCACAGCATTCCTTCATTATCTTTCACAGCTTTCCAGGAATAACACAAATCAAATGAAATACAACATCTGTAGACTTTCCCGTGGAATGCTTACTTACGAGCCCATTGCCAACAATGCAGAGTTAAAAAGGAAGAAAATATTTTCTAAATAAAAAAGGAAATATTTACACAATGAAAAATATAACGAGGCGATATACAAGGAGTACCAGTACTGAGTCAATGTGCAGGGGTACCAGGTAGTTGAGGTAATGGAGGTAATACAGTATGTACATGTGGGTTGGGGTAAATGTGACCAGGCAGTCAGGATATATAATATACAGAGTAGCAGCAGCATATGTAAAGAGGGAAGTGTACACAGTATCTACTGTGTGTGTGTGTGTGTGTGTGTGTGTGTGTGTGTGTGTGTGTGTGTGTGTGTGTGTGTGTGTGTGTGTGTGTGTGTGTGTGTGTGTGTGTGTGTGTGTGTGTGTGTGTGCGTGCGTTTCTGTGCATTTTTTTGTGAGTAGAGTCCAGTGAGTATGTGGGTAGAGTCCAGTGAGTGTGTGGGTAGAGTCCAGTGAGTGTGTGGGTAGAGTCCAGTGAGTGTGTGGGTAGAGTCCAGTGAGTGTGTGGGTAGAGTCCAGTGAGTGTGTGAGTAGAGTCCAGTGAGTGTGTGGGTAGAGTCCAGTGAGTGTGTGGGTAGAGTCCAGTGAGTGTGTGGGTAGAGTCCAGTGAGTGTGTGGGTAGAGTCCAGTGAGTGTGTGGGTAGAGTCCAGTGAGTGTGTGGGTAGAGTCCAGTGAGTGTGTGGGTAGAGTCCAGTGAGTGTGTGGGTAGAGTCCAGTGAGTGTGTGGGTAGAGTCCAGTGAGTGTGTGGGTAGAGTCCAGTGAGAGTGTGGGTAGAGTCCAGTGAGTGTGTGGGTAGAGTCCAGTGAGTGTGTGGGTAGAGTCCAGTGAGTGTGTGGGTAGAGTCCAGTGCAAGAGAGCCAGTGCAAGAGAGTCAGCGCAAAATCAGTCCGGGCAGCCATTTAGTTAACTGTTCAGCAGAATTATAGCTTGGGGGTAGAAGCTGTTCAGGGTCCTGTTCGTCCCAGACTTGGTGCTCCGGTACCACTTGCAGTGCGGTAGCAGAGAGAACAGTCTATGACTTGGGTGTTTGGAGTCTTTGACAATTTTTAGGGCCTTCTTCTGACAACGCCTGGTATAGAGGTCCTTGATGGCAGGAAGCTTGGCCCCAATGATGTACTGGGACGTACGCACTACCGTCTGTAGCACCTTGTGATCGGATGCTGAGCAGTTGCCATACCAAGCGGTGATGCAACCTGTCAAGATACACTCAATGGTTTTTTTGAGGATCTGAGGGCCCATGCCAAATATTTTCAGTGTCCTGAGGAGGAAGAGGCGCTGTCGTGCCCCCTTCACGACTGTGTTGATGTGTGTGGACCATGATAGGTGTTGTCTACATAAAGAGAGACCTAAGATAGCACTAAATAAAGAGATACAACACTACATAGAGACAACACTGCTTAAAGAGACAAAAACACTACATAAAGAGGGACCTAAGACAACACCACACAAAGAGAGACAACACTACATAAAGAGAGACAACACTACATAGAGACACCTCATAAAGAGAGACACTACTAGATAAAGAGAGACAACACTATATAAAGACAGATACCACTACATAAGCCAACACTAAATAAAGAGAGACAACACAACATAAAGAGAGACACCACTATATAAAGAGAGACCTAAGATAACACTACATAAAGAGAGACAACACTACATAAAGAGAGACAACACTATATAAAGAGAGACCTAAGATAACACTACATAAAGAGAGACAACATTACATAAAGAGAGACAACACTATATAAAGAGAGAACTAAGATAACACTACATAAAGAGAGACAACACTACATAAAGAGAGACAACACTATATAAAGAGAGACAACACTAAATAAGGAGACAATATATAGTGAGAGACACCACCACATAAAGAGAGACCTAAGACAACACTACATAAAGAGAGACAACAACACAAAAAGAGAGACAACACTATACTAAGAGTGACCTAAGACAACACTACATAAAGACAGACAACACTTCATAAAGAGAGACCTAAGACAACACTGCATAAAGAGAGACAATGCTACATAAAGAGAGACAACAATATATAAAGAGAGACCTAAGACAACACTACATAAAGAGAGACAACACTACATAAAGAGAGACATAAAACAACACCACACAAGGAGAGACAACACTACATAAAAAGAGACAACACTACATAAAGAGAGACAACACTACATAAAGAGAGAAAACACAACATTAAGAGAGACCTAAGACAACACTGCAAAAAGAGAGACAACGCTACATAAAGAGAGACAACAATATATAAAGAGAGACCTAAGACAACACTACATAAAGAGAGACAACACTACATAAAGAGAGACAACACTACATGAAGAGAGACAAAAATACATAAAGAGAGACCTAAGACAACACTACATAAAAAGAGACAAAACTACATAAAGACAGACAAAACTAAATAAAGAGAGAGAACACTACATAAAGAGAGACCTAAGACAACACTACAAGAAGAGAGACAACACTACATAAAGAGAGAAAACACTAAATAAAGAGAGACCTAAGACAACAGCACACAAGGAAAGAAAACACTACATAAAGAGAGACAACACTACATAAAGAGAGACAACACTACATAAAGAGAGAAAACACTACATTAAGAGAGACCTAAGACAACACTGCATAAAGAGAGACAACACTAAATAAAGAGAGACAACACTAGATAAAGAGATACAACACTACATAAAGAGAGACAACACTACAGAAAGAGAGACAACACTACATATACAGAGACAACACTATATAAAGAGAGACAACACTACATAAAGAAAGACCACACTACATCAAGAGAGACAACACCACATAAAGAGAGACCAAAGACAACACTACATAAAGAGAGACACCACTACATAAAAAGAGACCTAAGACAAACATACATGAGAAGAGACAATACTACATAAAGAGAGACAACACTACATAAAGAGAGAACTAAAATAACACAACATAAAGAGAGACAAAACTACATAAAGACAGACAAAACTATATAAAGAGAGACAACACTACATGAAGAGAGACCTAAGACAACACCACACAAACAGAGACAACACTACATAAAGAGAGACAACACTACATAAAGAGAGACAAGACTACATAATGAGAGAAAAAACTACATTAAGAGAGACCTAAGAAAACAACACATAAAGAGAGACAACAATACATAAAGAGAGACAACAATACATAAAGAGAGACCAAACTACATAAAAAGAGACAACACTACATTAAGAGAGAACGAAGACAACACTACATAAAGAGAGACAATGATACATAAAGAGAGACCAAACTACATAAAGAGAGACAAAACTACATTAAGAGAGACAACACTACATAAAGAGAGACCTAAGACAACACAAAAAGAGAGACAACACGACATAAAGAGAGACAGCACTACATAATGAGAGAAAAGACTACATTAAGGGAGACCTAAGACAATTCTACATAAAAAGAGACAACACTAGATAAAGAGAGACCTAAGACAACACTACATGAAGAGAGAAAACACTACATAAAGAGAGACCTAAGACAACACTACATAAAGAGAGACAAAACTACATAAAGACAGACAAAATTACAGAAAGAGAGACAACACTACATAAAGGAGACATAAGACAGTACTACAAACTGAGAGACAACACTACTTAAAGAGACACAACACTACATAAAGAGAGACCACACTACATAAAGACAGACAACACCACATAAAGAGAGACCTAAGACAACACTACATAAAGAGAGACAACACTACATAAAGAGAGACCACACTACATAAAGAGAGACAACACTACATAAAGAGAGACAACACTACATTAAGAGAGACAACACTACATAAAGAGAGACAACACTACATAAAGAGAGAAAACACTACATAAAGAGAGACCTAAGACAACACTACACAAAGAGAGACAACACTACATAAAGAGAGACAACACTACATAAAGAGAGTAAACACTACATAATGAGAGACCAAACTACATAAAGAGAGACAACACTACATTAAGAGAGACCTAAGACAACAATACATAAAGAGAGACAACAATACATGAAGAGAGACCTAAGACAACACCACATAAAGAGAAACAACACTACATAAAGAGAGACAACACTACATAAAGAGAGACAGCACTACATAAAGAGAGACAACACTACATAATGAGAGACCAAACTACATAAAGAGAGACAACACTACATTAAGAGAGACAACACTACATAAAGAGAGACAACGCTACATAAAGAGAGACCTAAGACAACACCACAAAGAGAGACAACACAACATAAAGAGAGACAGCACTACATAATGAGAGAAAACACTAAATTAAGAGAGACCTAAGACAATTCTACATAAAGAGAGACAAAACTACATGAAGACAGACAAAATTACAGAAAGAGAGAGAACACTACATAATGAGAGAAAACACTACATTAAGAGAGACCTAAGACAATTCTACATAAAGAGAGACAATACTAGATAAAGAGAGACCTAAGACAACACTACATAAAGAGAGACAACACTACATAAAGAGAGACCTAAGACAACACTACATAAAGAGAGACAAAACTACATAAAGACAGACAAAATTACAGAAAGAGAGACAACACTACATAAAGAGAGACAACACTACATAAAGCGAGACCACACTACATAAAGAGAAACAACACCACATAAAGAGAGACCTAAGACAACACTACATAAAGAGAGACAACACTACATTAAGAGAGACAACACTACATAAAGAGAGACAACAATACACGAAGAGAGACCAAACTACATAAAAAGAGACAACACTACATTAAGAGAGACCGAAGACTACTCTACATAAAGAGAGACAAGAATACATAAAGAGAGACAACACTACATAAAGAGAGACACAACTACATAAAGAGAGACAACACTACATAAAGAGAGACGCCACAGCACTACATAAAGAGAGGCAAGAATACATAAAGAGAGACAAAACTACATAAAGAGAGACACAACTACATAAAGAGAGACAACAATATATAAAGAGAGACCTAAGACAACACTACATAAAGAGAGACAACACTACATGAAGAGAGACAACACTACATGAAGAGCGACAAAAATACATAAAGAGAGACCTAAGACAACACTACATAAAAAGAGACAAAACTACATAAAGACAGACAAAACTAAATAAAGAGAGAGAACACTACATAAAGAGAGACCTAAGACAACAGCACACAAGGAAAGACAACACTACATAAAGAGAGACAGCACTACATGAAGAGAGACCTAAGACAACATTGCATAAAGAGAGAAAACACTAAATAAAGAGAGACAACACTACATAAAGAGAGACAACACTATAGAAAGAGAGACAACACTACATAAAAAGAGACCTAAGACAAACATAAATAAGAAGAGACAACACTACATAAAGAGAGACAACACTACATAAAGAGAGAACACAAATAACCCAACATAAAGAGAGACAAAACTACATAAAGACAGACAAAACTAAATAAAGAGAGAGAACACTACATAAAGAGAGACCTAAGACAACAGCACACAAGGAAAGACAACACTACATAAAGAGAGACAGCAATACATGAAGAGAGACCTAAGACAACACTGCATAAAGAGAGACAACACTTCATAAAGAAAGACCACACTACATAAAGAGAGACAACACCACATAAAGAGAGACCAAAGACAACACTACATAAAGAGAGACACCACTACATAAAAAGAGACCTAAGACAAACATAAATAAGAAGAGACAACACTACATAAAGAGAGAACACAAATAACCCAACATAAAGAGAGACAAAACTACATGAAGACAGACAAAACTATATAAAGAGAGACAACACTACATGAAGAGAGACCTAAGACAACACCAAACAGAGAGACAACACGACATAAAGAGAGACAGCACTACATAATGAGAGAAAACACTAAATAAAGAGAGAAAACACTACATTAAGAGAGACCTAAGACAACACTGCATAAAGAGAGACAACACTAAATAAAGAGAGACAACACTAGATAAAGAGAGACAACACTACATAAAGAGAGACAACACTACAGAAAGAGAGACAACACTACATAAAGAGAGACAACACTACATAAAGAGAGAAAACACTACATTAAGAGAGACCTAAGACAACACTGCATAAAGAGAGACAACACTAAATAAAGAGAGACAACACTAGATAAAGAGAGACAACACTACAGAAAGAGAGACAACACTACATATACAGAGACAACACTATATAAAGAGAGACAACACTACATAAAGAAAGACCACACTACATCAAGAGAGACAACACCACATAAAGAGAGACCAAAGACAACACTACATAAAGAGAGACACCACTACATAAAAAGAGACCTAAGACAAACATACATGAGAAGAGAAAACACTACATAAAGAGAGAACTAAAATAACACAACATAAAGAGAGACAAAACTACATAAAGACAGACAAAACTATATAAAGAGAGACAACACTACATGAAGAGAGACCTAAGACAACACCACACAAACAGAGACAACACTACATAAAGAGAGACAACACTACATAAAGAGAGACAAGACTACATAATGAGAGAAAACACTACATTAAGAGAGACCTAAGAAAACACCACATAAAGAGAGACAACAATACATAAAGAGAGACAACAATACATAAAGAGAGACCAAACTACATAAAAAGAGACAACACTACATTAAGAGAGAACGAAGACAACACTTCATAAAGAGAGACCAAACTACATAAAGAGAGACAAAACTACATTAAGAGAGACAACACTACATAAAGAGAGACCTAAGACAACACAAAAAGAGAGACAACACGACATAAAGAGAGACAGCACTACATAATGAGAGAAAACACTACATTAAGGGAGACCTAAGACAATTCTACATAAAAAGAGACAACACTAGATAAAGAGAGACCTAAGACAACACTACATGAAGAGAGAAAACACTACATAAAGAGAGACCTAAGTCAACACTACATAAAGAGAGACAAAACTACATAAAGACAGACAAAATTACAGAAAGAGAGACAACACTACATAAAGGAGACATAAGACAGCACTACAAACTGAGAGACAACACTACTTAAAGAGACACAACACTACATAAAGAGAGGCCACACTACATAAAGACAGACAACACCACATAAAGAGAGACCTAAGACAACACTACATAAAGAGAGACAACACCACATAAAGAGAGACCTAAGACAACACTACATAAAGAGAGACAACACTACATAAAGAGAGACCACACTACATAAAGAGAGACAACACTACATAAAGAGAGACAACACTACATTAAGAGAGACAACACTACATAAAGAGAGACAACACTACATAAAGAGAGAAAACACTACATAAAGAGAGACCTAAGACAACACTACACAAAGAGAGACAACACTACATAAAGAGAGACAACACTACATAAAGAGAGTAAACACTACATAATGAGAGACCAAACTACATAAAGAGAGACAACACTACAACACTATATAAAGAGAGACAACACTACATAAAGAGAGACAACACCACAACACTACATAAAGAGAGACAACGCTACAAGAAGAGAGACCTAAGACAACACTACATAAAGAGAGACAACAATAAAGAGAGTCAAGACTACATAAAGAGAGACAACAATACATAAAGAGAGAATACTACATAAAGAGAGAAAACCCTATATAAAGAGAAACCTAAGACAACACTACACAAAGAGAGACAACACTATATAAAGAGAAACCTAAGAGAACACTACACAAAGAGAGACAACACTATATAAAGAGAGACAACACTACATGAAGAGAGACAACACTACATAAAGAGAGACAACACTACATAAAGAGAGACAACACTAGATATTGAGAGACCTACGACAATACTACATAAAGAGAGATAACACTACATAAAGAGAGTCAACGCTACAAGAAGAGAGACCTAAGACAACACTACATAAAGAGAGACAACAATAAAGAGAGTCAAGACTACATAAAGAGAGACAACAATACATAAAGAGAGAATACTACATAAAGAGAGAAAACCCTATATAAAGAGAGACAACACTACATAAAGAGAGACAACACTAGATAAAGACAGACCTAAGACAACACTACACAAAGAGAGACAACACTATATAAAGAGAGACAACACTACATGAAGAGAGACACCACTACATAAAGAGAGACAACACTACATAAAGAGAGACAACACTAGATAATGAGAGACAACAGTACATGAAGAGAGACAACACTATATAAAGAGAGACAACACTACATGAAGAGAGACAACACTACATAAAGAGAGACAACACTAGATAAAGACAGACCTAAGACAACACTACACAAAGAGAGACAACACTATATAAAGAGAGACAACACTACATGAAGAGAGACAACACTACATAAAGAGAGACAACACTACACAAAGAGAGACAACACTATATAAAGAGAGACAACACTACATGAAGAGAGACACCACTATATAAAGAGAGACAACACTACATGAAGAGAGACAACACTACATAAAGAGAGACAACACTACATAAAGAGAAACCTAAGACAACACTACACAAAGAGAGACAACACTATATAAAGAGAGACAACACTATATAAAGAGAAACCTAAGAGAACACTACACAAAGAGAGACAACACTATATAAAGAGAGACAACACTACATGAAGAGAGACAACACTACATAAAGAGAGACAACACTACATAAAGAGAGACAACACTAGATAATGAGAGACCTACGACAACACTACATAAAGAGAGATAACACTACATAAAGAGAGACAACAATACATAAAGAGAGACACCACTAGATAATGAGGGACCTAAGACAACACTACATAAAGAGAGAAAACACTACATAAAGAGAGACAACACTACATAAATAGAGAAATAAGACACACTACATAGAGACAACACCACATAAAGAGAGACCTAAGACAACACTACATAAGAGAGAGAGAACACTACATAAAGAGAGAAAACACTACATAAAGAGAGACAACATTACATAGAGACAACACTAGATAATGAGATACCCAAGACAACACTACATGAAGAGAGACCTAAGACTGCACTACATAATGAGAGACAACACTACATAAAGAGAGACAACACTATATAAAGAGCGACAACACTACATAAAGAGATACAACACTACATAAATAGAGACAAAGCTACGTAAAGAGAGACAAAATTACATAAAGAGAGAAAACACTACATAAAGAGAGACAACACTACATAAAGAGAGTAAACACCACATTAAGAGAGACCTAAGACAACACTACATAAGAGAGAGAGAACACTACATAAAGAGAGAAAACACTACATAAAGAGAGACAACACTACATAAATAGAGAAATAAGACACACTACATAGAGACAACACCACATAAAGAGAGACCTAAGACAACACTACATAAGAGAGAGAGAACACTACATAAAGAGAGAAAACACTACATAAAGAGAGACAACATTACATAGAGACAACACTAGATAATGAGATACCCAAGACAACACTACATGAAGAGAGACCTAAGACTGCACTACATAATGAGAGACAACACTACATAAAGAGAGACAACACTATATAAAGAGCGACAACACTACATTAAGAGATACAACACTACATAAATAGAGACAAAGCTACGTAAAGAAAGACAAAATTACATAAAGAGAGACAACAATACATAAAGAGAGAAAACACTACATAAAGAGACAACACTACATTAACAGAGACACCACAACACTACATAAAGAAAGACAACACTACATAAAGATAGACAACACTACATAAGGAGAGACACCACAACATAATGAGAGACCTAAGACAACACTACATGAAGAGAAACAACACTATATAAAGAGAGACAACACTATATAGAGAGAGATAACAGCAAATAAAGAGAGACAACACTACATGAAGAGAGACAAGCTACATAAAGAGAGACCTAAGACTACATAATGAGAGACAACACTACATAAAGAGAGACAGCACTATATAAAGAGAGACAACACTATATAAAGAGAGACAACACTACACAAAGAGAGACAAAACTACAATAAGAGAGA
The DNA here is from genome assembly GCF_045791955.1 of Oncorhynchus clarkii lewisi. NCBI lineage: Eukaryota > Metazoa > Chordata > Actinopteri > Salmoniformes > Salmonidae > Oncorhynchus > Oncorhynchus clarkii. The sequence continues at coordinate 24,122,832 of NC_092177.1, forward strand.
CAACACTACATAAAGAGAGACAACACTATATAAAGAGAGACAACACTACATAAAGAGAGACATCACTATATAAACAGAGACAACACTACAGAAATAGAGAAATAAGACACACTACATAAAGAGAGACACACTACATAAAAAGAGACAATACTACATAAAGAGAGACAACACCACAAAACTATATAAAGAGAGACAACACTACAACACTATATAAAGAGAGACAACACTACATAAAGAGAGACAGCACTACATAAAGAGTGACAAGATAGCACTACATAAAGAGAGACAACACTAAACAAAGAGAGACAGCACTACATAAAGAGAGACAACACTACATAAAGAGAGATAACACTACATAAAGATAGACGCCACTACATAAAGATAGACCTAAGACAACTCTACATAAAGAGATACAACATTACATAAATAGAGACCTAAGACAACACTACATAAAGAGAGCCCTAGGACAACACTACATAGAGACACCACAACACTAAACAAAGAGAGACAGCACTACATGAAGAGAGACAACACTACATAAAGAGAGACAAACTACATTAAGAGAGACATAAGACAGTACTACATAATGAGAGACAACACTACATAAAGAGAGACAGCACTATATAAAGAGAGACAACAATACACAAAGAGAGACAAAACTACAATAAGAGAGACAACACTACATAAAGAGAGACAACACTTTATAAAGAGAAACAACACTACAGAACTAGAGAAATAAGACACACTACATAAAGAGAGACACTACATAAAGACAGACAACACTACATAAAGAGAGACAACACCACATAAAGAGAGACGCCACAACACTACATTAATAAGAGAGACGACACTACATAAAGAGAGACAACACTATATAAAGAAAGACCTAAGACAACACTACATAAAAAGAGACAATACTACATAAAGAGAGACAAGACTACATAAAGAGTGACAAGATAGCACTACATAAAGAGAGACAACACTAAACAAAGAGAGACAACACTACATAAAGAAAGACAACACTACATAAAGATAGACAACACTACATAAGGAGAGACACCACAACATAATCAGAGGCCTAAGACAACACTACATGAAGAGAAACAACACTATATAAAGAGAGACAACACTATATAGAGAGAGATAACAGCAAATAAAGAGAGACAACACTACATGAAGAGAGACAACACTACATAAAGAGAGACAAGCTACATAAAGAGAGACCTAAGACAGTACTACATAATGAGAGACAACACTACATAAAGAGAGACAGCACTATATAAAGAGAGACAACACTATATAAAGAGAGACAACACTACATAAAGAGAGACAAAACTACAATAAGAGAGACAACACTACATAAAGAGAGACAACACTATATAAAGAGAGACAACACTACATAAAGAGAGACATCACTATATAAACAGAGACAACACTACAGAAATAGAGAAATAAGACACACTACGTAAAGAGAGACACACTACATAAAAAGAGACAATACTACATAAAGAGAGACAACACCACAAAACTATATAAAGAGAGACAACACTACAACACTATATAAAGAGAGACAACACTACATAAAGAGAGACAGCACTACATAAAGAGTGACAAGATAGCACTACATAAAGAGAGACAACACTAAACAAAGAGAGACAGCACTACATAAAGAGAGACAACACTACATAAAGAGAGATAACACTACATAAAGATAGACGCCACTACATAAAGATAGACCTAAGACAACTCTACATAAAGAGATACAACATTACATAAATAGAGACCTAAGACAACACTACATAAAGAGAGCCCTAGGACAACACTACATAGAGACACCACAACACTAAACAAAGAGAGACAGCACTACATGAAGAGAGACAACACTACATAAAGAGAGACAAACTACATTAAGAGAGACATAAGACAGTACTACATAATGAGAGACAACACTACATAAAGAGAGACAGCACTATATAAAGAGAGACAGCACTATATAAAGAGAGACAACAATACACAAAGAGAGACAAAACTACAATAAGAGAGACAACACTACATAAAGAGAGACAACACTATATAAAGAGAGACAACACTACAGAACTAGAGAAATAAGACACACTACATAAAGAGAGACACACTACATAAAGACAGACAACACTACATAAAGAGAGACAACACCACATAAAGAGAGACGCCACAACACTACATTAATAAGAGAGACGACACTACATAAAGAGAGACAACACTATATAAAGAAAGACCTAAGACAACACTACATAAAAAGAGACAATACTACATAAAGAGAGACAAGACTACATAAAGAGTGACAAGATAGCACTACATAAAGAGAGACAACACTAAACAAAGAGAGACAACACTAAACAAAGAGAGACAACACTACATAAAGAGAGACAACACTACATAAGTGTAGTTCAGAATGTTAGTTCAGAGTGTTAGTTCAGAATGTTAGTTCAGAGTGTTAGTTCAGCGTGTTAGTCCAGCATGTTAGTTTAGTGTGTTAGTTCAGAGTGTTAGTTCAGAGTGTTAGTTCAGAGTGTTAGTTCAGAATGTTAGTTCAGAGTGTTAGTTCAGAAAGTTAGTTCAGAATGTTAGTTCAGAGTGTTAATTTCAGAGTGTTAGTTCAGCGTGTTAGTTCAGCGTGTTAGTTTAGCGTGTTAGTTCAGAGTGTTAGTTCAGAGTGTTAGTTCAGAGTGTTAGTTCAGAATGTTAGTTCAGAGCGTGAGTTCAGAATGTTAGTTCAGAATGTTAGTTCAGAATGTTAGTCCAGAGTGTTAGTTCAGAGTGTTAGTTCAGAATGTTAGTTCAGAGTGTTAGTTCAGAGTGTTAGTTCAGAATGTTAGTTCAGAATGTAAGTTCAGAGCGTGAGTTCAGAATGTTAGTTCAGAGTGTTAGTTCAGAATGTTAGTTCAGAGTGTTAGTTCAGAGTGTTAGTTCAGAACGTTAGTTCAGAGTGTGAGTTCAGAATGTTAGTTCAGAGCGTGAGTTCAGAATGTTAGTTCAGAATGTTAGTTGAGAGTGTTAGTTCAGAGTGTTAGTTCAGAGTGTTAGTTCAGAATGTTAGTTCAGAATGTTAGTTCAGAATGTTAGTTCAGAATGTAAGTTCAGAGCATGAGTTCAGAATGTTAGTTTAGCGTGTTAGTTCAGAATGTTAGTTCAGAGTGTTAGTTCAGAGTGTTAGTTCAGAGTGTGAGTTCAGAATGTTAGTTCAGAGCGTGAGTTCAGAATGTTAGTTCAGAATGTTAGTTGAGAGTGTTAGTTCAGAGTGTTAGTTCAGAGTGTGCTGCTCACAGATGTGTCCCATTCTCCCTATTATTACCTGCTGGCCTTTCTCTGTTATCACGCAGGCCTTTAACTTGGACATGATGCATTCATTAGCACCCACCACAGCCAGGCTAGCTTTATCAGCGACACATGCACGCACGCACGCACGCACGCACGCACGCACGCACGCACGCACGCACGCACGCACGCACACACACACACACACACACACACACACACACACACACACACACACACACACAAGCACACCCACTCACAAGCACACAGCACTCCTATTAGAGTGGGTGAGTTGATTATTAACACCATCCAGCCATCTCGCTCATCACAAACAGTGTCTGTCAGTGTAAAGGTCTCCCATCAGTTAGACAGGGAAACAGTGTCCTCTGGGTTGATACAGTATCATTAAGCAGACACTTCATATGCAAGAGATTACAACACAATGGAATGGTCTCTCTCTCTCAGACAGTGGAATTTGACAGACTTTGGGGAGGGATATTGTGCATCACTGAGGCCCCCTGTCCTCCTGCCCTTGGCGTGTGATTATGTGAGAGTGTGTGTGTGTGTTGGTGATTATGTGACTTGTGGAGGGGGGGGGGTTCAGGGGTCTTTTGATTCAGGTATCTCCCGTACATTCCTCTTCATTTCCCATGGACCATTTAAGAAGCTGATCAATGGACTGCATTTCTCAGTCATGTTGTTCACCTCTGTTCTCCTCTTTGGGGGCAGCTTGTTGCTGATTGGGTGTGTGTGTGTTTGTTCATTGACGGACAAGCTCTGGGCTCTTCAATTGGTTGGTCATTGACAAACCAAACCACACTAGAATTTATCAATTGATGCTATTGAGAAAAAAAGGAGGATTTGGAAGAACCAGATTAACATCGGAAGAGAGTAGGAGGTAAACCCTCTAGTTGAACTCTACAGACAGGATTCAAAGGTTGCCGTGGGAGCTGACTGACAGACTGCCCACCTCATCTCTGACCCCTATCTCTCACTCTCCCCTCCCCTGCTGTCTCTCCTTCTCATACTCATACTCCCTCTCTCTCCATTTCTTTCTCTCCCTCTCATTGTCCACCGTGACTTCCTGACCTTTAGCTGACCCCAGATTGACCCCTACATGAAGTAGTGGCGGGGGAGAGAATGGAGAGAAAATGTTGCCATGGGGTGTAGAGAAAATGTTTCCATGGGATGTAAAGAAAATGTTTCCATGGGGTGTAGAGAAAATGTTTCCATGGGATGTAGAGAAAATGTTACCATGGGATGTAGAGAAAATGTTTCCATGGGATGTAGAGAAAATGTTGCCATGGGGTGTAGAGAAAATGTTACCATGGGGTGTAGAGAAAATGTTGCCATGGGGTGTAGAGAAAATGTTACCATGGGGTGTAGAGAAAATGTTTCCATGGGGTGTAGAGAAAATGTTTCCATGGGGTGTAGAGAAAATGTTTCCATGGGATGTAAAGAAAATGTTTCCATGGGGTGTAGAGAAAATGTTTCCATGGGGTGTAGAGAAAATGTTTCCATGGGGTGTAGAGAAAATGTTACCATGGGGTGTAGAGAAAATGTTTCCATGGGGTGTAGATAAAATGTTACCATGGGATGTAGAGAAAATGTTTCCATGGGATGTAGAGAAAATGTTTCCATGGGGTGTAGAGAAAATACTGCAATTTTCAAGCAACTTTTCTGCAAATCTGCCCACGTGTGTATATGATATCTGAGTGAGAGTGACTAAACAAATCAATGGGGGCCCTCTGGAGGTCAGGGCCTCTGGAGGTCAGGATCCCTGGAGGTCAGGACCCCTGGAGGTCAGGACCCTGGAGGTTAGGACCCCTGGGCACGTGCCCTTCACCCAGTTGGTATTCAAGTTAAGATAGCTGGCTAGACTAACCTACCAATCTAAAACATTTTAGCTGGCATGGGTTAATTGATTGACTGTCAGTGACGGACATAACAAGAGGAAAACAACCACATGTGTATTCTACTATTCTAACTCTCAAAAGAGATCCTGACTTACTTCCTAAAAAAAAGAAATATAAAAAAGGATAATAATTGGCTGGGGGTCCTAATAGACCTCTTATGTACAGATAACAACAGAGAGACAGGCTGGCTACAGCTCTGAGTCACTCGTGGGCTAAGCTAGTTAGAGTAGGAGGGATCACTTCATGTGGAATATACTGTTTTTTCAGATTAATGATGTATACCTGGATATACAGTACGTACCGGGGAGCAACGGAAATCAACAGGACTGGAATTGTATATTGGGTTGAAAGTGTTCTCTCTATGTACTTCTCAGGGTACTATCTCGCGGATAGCATGGCCTGCTAAATGTCTGAATAAAAGCAAGATAAAAAAATTATCTACACACTCACACAGCCTGCAGTATATTGTTCCCTCAGGCTTCCCTGGTAGAGGAAGATAACACACACACGCGCGCACACACACACCAAAAGGTTAAGATAACACACTCTTCTCTGCTCTGAGACAGCTTCTATGATCTGACCCTGGCAGCCTTGGACAACGATGAGGAGAAAAAGAAAGAGCCTCTTCAGCGTAGCCATGTTCCTAGATAGAATAAGGCCTCAATGGAAGCCACTGAAGGTATGGAGCCATGTTGCCTCATCAAAGGCTGAGGTAATAGCATCAATTGGATCTCCACACCAGTATTCGTCTCAGGTTAGAAGTGCTGATCTAGGGTCAGTTTTGACTTTTAAATCAAAATGAATGAGAAGGAAAATCTGAACCTAGATCAGAACTCCAAGTCTGAGCTTCTCTTTGCTTCACTTACTTTGATGTATGGAGAAACCTCATGGAGAAACCTCATGGAGAAACCTCATGGAGAAACCTCATGGAGAAACCTCATGGAGAAACCTCATGGAAAAAAGTTCAAAAGCAAAACTCCAAGTCCTGAGTACACTCCACCGCCAGAGAGACAGAGAGCGAGACGATCCTAAAGTGAGCAAAGTTAACTTTCAAGAAGAAAGTGGCATAGATGCCATGCGTGGGAGGTTGTTTTGCTTATTTATTTACTGTTTTTCGGGTTTTTCAGTAATTTATTCTGAATGCGCTGTTAAAAATCTCTCTGTCTCTGTCTCTAGATGAGAAGGGTGCCTGCAATATGGCTGTGCATTCCCCTCTAAGATTGTCTTACAGATATCTACAACAGGGAGTCAAAAGGGGGGGGTGCTGTTCTTTCACAACACCGGAGTAAAGACTGAAAGAACTGCTGCTGTTTCTGATAGAAATCTCTGATATCTGTCTGCTGCTTTTTGCACAAAGGCTACACACACACACACACACACACTCGACAAACATACACATGCTTGACAAAAACACATGCAAACACATGCTTGACAAAAACACACGCTTGACAAAAACACACGTGCCCGCATGTACACACACACAGACACGTACAAACACAATCTCTCTCTACTCTCAGATCAGGTTTAATTTTCAGAGATTCAATTCTACATGCCACATTCCCAATCACACACACTCACACACTCCTGGGAGGCAAGTGCTGGGCTAAGCTCTTTGTTGTGTCCTAAATCATATTGTCTGCTGGCTTTGCATCATTCCAATTGTGACACATGACATAACATCTGAAGGGACATTGTGTGAGAGCTGGGGCAGATGACCGGTTTCACTAGCCTGTGACCATTCTGTCGCTTACATGCACGCAAGCACACACAGAAAATATTTGAAATCCCATCATATTCATATAGAGGAGACAGACAGACAGAAAGACAGACAGTGAGATCTGGCATGCAGGCAGGCAGGCAGGCAGGCAGGCAGGCCCTAGTTCTCTGTCCTAGTCTCTAGTTCCCTATCCTAATATCTGGTTCTCCCACCTAATCTCTAGTTCTCTGTCCAAGTCTTTAGTTCTCTGTCCTTGTCTCTAGTTCTCTATCCTAGTCTCTGGTTCTCTGTCTTAGTCTGTGGTTCTCTATCCTAGTCTCTGGTTCTCTGTCCTAGTCTCTAGTTCTCTGTCTTAGTCT